>NC_056737.1:475230282-475454911 GCF_019279795.1 Protopterus annectens | reverse complement strand
GGAGTGGGAAACAGTATCAAAGGCTTTGGAGATGTCAAGGAATAGACAGGAGACAAGTTTGTTGTTGTCTCTGGCTTGTGCTATTGATTGGGTTAAGGTAATTAGAACAGTTGTGGTGCTGTGGTTGGGGTGGAAGCCATGTTGTGTGGGTGCGAGTAGATTTTCCTGCTGGATATAGTTCAGTAGTTTATTATGAATACATTTTTCTAGTAACTTTAAAAGGGGGGATAGAATAGCTATACAATGGAATACAATGGAGATGGAAATGGAGTACATTAAGCATTAAGTTAGGGAATGAGACACAAAGTGCAGTCTTTCATGCAGTAATGGCAGGCATTTTCAAATAAAAAAAATTCACTGGGTTCTTTTCAACAAAAGGAAAAGCAAAAATAACGTTTGCATTGAAAGCTGTATTAAATAAAAGTTACGTACTCACCATAACTATGCTTCTGTGTTGCCCATTTTCATCCTTCCTTAACAAATGGGTTCGGATCCAATCCTCACATCCAACTTGGCCACTTTATCTAGATTCTAGGATCATACTCTCGAGCTCCTCCCTTACAAATAATGCCCCTGACCATTAAGTTACCTCAGATTGAGTTTGCTGCTATTATAAATGGCAAAACAAAGTATCTCAATACAGATTTGACAGAAGGGGATAAGCTAAAAGATCAGGAGCTCTAACAGGAACTATGGTTCCTAGCAACAATTCCGTTGGGTCTCTCCCAAAGACATGGACAGGGGGAAGGTGAGAGGGAAACTGAGGAAGAATAAAAATGGCAACACAGATGCATAGTTATGATGATGTCATTTTCATTCGTTCTTCAATGAATGGGACAGAGTCCCCAGCTACAGTAACCTTGGGTGCCCCTCATGGAAGGATGTTCTGGACAACTGCAGAACCGAATGAAGCTGTTTCTGGAGATGTCTAATTTGTAATGAAAAATAAAAGAATAAACATTAGATCATATTGCAGCTGCACAAGTGTCATCAATGAAAGCTCTAGCCCAAAAGACAGCTGATGTGACTACTGACCTAGCTGAGTGTGCTTTTGGTAGTCTTACCAAGGTTAGGCCTCTCAAGAAATAAACGTAAGAAATACAATGTGTTACCCCAATTGGCTAGAGTAGTTTTGAAGACTGGTTGAAAATGAGACAAACAACTGAGCGGTCTTCCTCAACGCCTTAATTCTGTGACAGTAAAAACTAAGTTGCCTATATACATCTAATAAATTAAGGGTATATTCTCATTTATCATCATCAAATTTGGGAAAGGAAACTGGTAAATTGATCATTTCACTGATATTTGTCATGGAGGTAACTTTTGATCGAAAGGAAGGAAGGCTTAGCGCGCAAAGTAACTATCTTTGTGAAAAATCAAACGCGGTGGTTTCAAAAAGTGCTTGGAGTTCAGAGACTCATCTTACTGATGTTATGGCCACCAGAAAGACTGTTTTCTAAAACAGAAACTTAATGTCTACTTTAGCTTAAGGTTCAAAAGGTGAATGCACTAACGTCTGTAATACCAAAGTCAGGTCACAAGGTTGTGTGGGGTCCCTAATTGGGGGTCTAAGCAAGAAGGTACCTTTGAGAAAGGCCTTACATAACTTGGATGAAGCCAAAGAAGCAGCACTATCTTACACGTAGTAATAAAGATGGCTGCTAACTGAACTTTGATGGTGGAGAAACCTGACCCGCTTTGAAAGATGGAGGTAAGGAAATCTAAAACAGCAGGAAAGGAGCAGTGAAAGGATCAAACTCTCTCTGATGATCCCAAAAAGAAAACCTCTTCCATTTACTCTTACAAGTCTTCCTAGTTGAAGGTTTGTGAGACAAAAGAAAAACTGGCGAACTGGGGAGGAAAGCCTGGAATGTCTAGCCAAGACTTAATTGGACAAACCATGCAGTCATCTTGAGGCCAGCAATATTCAGATGAAACATACCTGACGGGTGTGACAAGAAGTCTGAACTGGAATCCCATGTCCCTGGAGGACATACTAGGTGAGACCAAAGGAAAGGAAAACACACTTACCGAAGTCAGAAGAGGGCAGAGAGTGTTACTTTGCTCCTCAACCGAAGCACTTTCTAAAGAAACTTTGGGAATAAAGGCATGGAAGGGTTAGCATAAAGGAGACTGATGGACCAAACACAGACTAGAGCAACTCTCGGTGAATGTCCCCAGGGGGGAATTAGGGCAAAGAACCTGCTGCATTTGTTGTTGAGGGGAGAAGTGAATAGATTGCAGCATAGATGACCCAATTTTTGAAAGATCATATTTGCCACTAATTGATTCAGACACCACTCATAAGGTATCAGGATGGTCCTGCTGAGCTTGTCTGCTAAGATGTTGGACTTCCCTGGTATGTGCGCCCACTGCCAAACTTTCACTGCTTCTCAGCAAAGGGGATAAGACCTGGTCCGACCCCCCCCCCCCGACTTGATGTACCAGACTACTAATGTGATTCGTTTGAATAGCAATAGTTCGTAGCAGATGAAAGCTCTGAAGGGCCTGCAACGCTAGAAGCACCTCTCTCATCTCTAGGACATTTATATGCAAATTGGTCTCTTGAGAACCACATGCCTTGAACAGTCTGTGCCAAGTAATGCCCCCACACCCCAACTAGGAGGCATCGGACGTCATAATGAATTTTGATGAAAAGACCACCAGCCAGAAGTGTAGTTTACCTTCAAGAGCACCTGTTCTTTTTGATATGATAACACGTGTCTTGAAGATTGATGCAGCACATCCAGTCATGTAGGAGAGGCAGAATGGACTAAACCGTAACATTTGGAATTTTTTTACAAACTGGTTCAGATAGCTGAGATCCAAAATGGGTATCAGGCTATTTTCTTTGGTACTAAAAAGAACCTTAAGTAAATTCCAGATTCTCTTTGGTCTGGGGGCCCTCTTGAATGACTTATCCAGCAGCTTTTGAATCTCTAGAGCTGCTAACTCCCTCTGATTGGGTGGAACATTGGGGAGACGTTTCCTTCTCTTTCGGAGAACTTGTAAAGAGAATGAAATATCCTCTGGATATGATCCTTTGCACCCATAAATATTTTGTGATGGCTATCAAGGCTTTTAAGTGCAAGGACAAGTGCCCGCAACTGCCTCCAGAGAGGAACATCTGGGCAACCTTTCAGAAGCACTGAAAGGATCTGTCCAACAATGAATCTTGAGACCCTTGATTCTGCAGAAACCCTCTGCCGAGTGGGCGGTACCTTCCGTTGCAGCTCTTCCCCCTGTGCCTTTTGGGGGAAGTCTCCACGTGATTACTGGAAAGGTCTTTAAGATTTCCAGAAGCACAACTTTTTACCACCATACTGATTCCTAGAAAAGGAACTCGGTGGGGCAGAAAAGATTTCCATGGCAAATACGATCTTTCCATCTTTTTCACTGCAGGAAAGCGTCTCTACCTGTTGGTCCAAAGATAATAAATCAAAGGAAGCAGTGATTAAGGACACCTTAAAGGGTTCCGCAAAATCGCACAACTACATCCAGGCATGTCTCCTAATGGCTATTTCTGAACCAGCACCCCCCCCCCAATAAAAACCTTCAGCTGTGTGCACCATTAACCTCATAGGCAAGTT
The DNA here is from genome assembly GCF_019279795.1 of Protopterus annectens. Classification (NCBI taxonomy): domain Eukaryota; kingdom Metazoa; phylum Chordata; order Ceratodontiformes; family Protopteridae; genus Protopterus; species Protopterus annectens. The sequence continues at coordinate 475,451,321 of NC_056737.1, read as the reverse complement.
AGTGTAGTAATGGACTGCAGGGTGGCCAGTCATGAGGCAAAAGACTTTTGTTCCTCTGCAGACATGAATCCAGGGCTAGAGTTAGAGCAGTGATGGTGAACCTTTTGCGTTTGGTGTGCCAAAACTCCTGGCACAAAATAATTCAGTGTACTTCACATGAACAATAAATGCAAAAGCAGCGTCTTTGGTAACTTAGGTGTTTGTGATCGCTGGCGTGTTACCCAAAATGTTGTGGCATGTGTCACCTTTGACACTCATGTCATGGGTTCGCTATCACGGAGTTAGAGAGTTCCTTAACTAAGTCCCTCTGTAGCCTAGTGAAATGTGCCAGGTACTTTAGCAAACGTAATGCAAACATCACTGAAGCATACACTCACTTCCCAAACCTGTCAAAAGCCTTAGACATGGGAAATTTCCTGGTGGGAACTGCTTGGAAGTTCATCCAGGCTCACTGTTCCTGTGGTGCAGATAAGCAGACTCCAACAGAGGATTGGAAGTGGGAACAAGGAAAGGATTAGATGGTGCAAACTACTCTGGGGTGAGAGAAAATCCACAGCCTCAAAGGAAAAAAGATGAACAGAAGCAGAGGACAATCGGATTGCAGCTGAGACTCCTGGAGCAAATGACCTAAGGGCCTCTCTGACCCTCTGCTCAGAGGGAGAAGATGGAGCCAAGCTGTCACATGCCGAAGCCCCAAAGGGAAGCGATGGCTCTGAAAGCTTCTAATTCAAAGTCAACCCCTCGGATCTAACATTTGGCTGCAAGAACCATCTTGCTCCAGAGGGGTAGGAGCCAATTAGATCAGGGAAGTTGCTGAAGTGGAAAACAGAAGAATCTTTTGATCTGACAGAGTCTCGAGGATCTAAGATTCGAGGGTTCCAATACAGGACAGGACAGATCGGAGGAGCGATAAACAAGCTGGAAAGAAGGTTTAAGGCTCATCGATCTGATGAGAGACAGCCAACAACCCCCCCCACCATCTAGATCTGTGGTCTGAGGAATTCTCTCATCCTTCTCTCCTCCTCCAGCTCAAAGACTTCAGAAGGACGTACTGGAGAAAGAAGTGGAAGGTGGCCAGGAAGACTTTTTGGGAGTCTTCTGATAAAAAAAGAGAACTCAACTTTAGGGCTACGGGCTCTGGGAAGACCTTGGACTACACAGCTGAGGAGACTTGGCAACAGTATATTTTGGATCCGAACTCTTCGAAACCTTCTTAGGAGACCACGCAGGGGAGCGTTTTCGGTGCTCCCTGGGCTCCTTTGATTTATGAGAGGGGGGCTGAGCCCATGATCAAGTACCAATGAAAGGAGCAGAAGCTGGAGAGAGTCCTTTTAAGATACGCTTGTTTCTCCTGTCGCTAATGGCCCTAGCATTAAAGGCTGCACAAATGGAGCAGGTGGTGTCCAAGTGTGCCAGCCCCAGACAATAAACACTTCCTGTGGGCATCAGAGTTGGGGATCTTATGCCCACAGTAAGTGCACTTTTTGAACCCAGTAGGCTTATCAGCCATACTGTAAAGCTGCAAATGATGGCACCTACACACAAAGGAAAGAAAAGTGATTTTTTTCTTACAGTTATACAGACACACTATACAGTTGGAAAAAATAAAAAAAGGAAGCTTTACTACCAACAGTATGACTAGAAAATACCTCAAAGCGAGGTAAGAGAGGTAGAAGGGTTACCAACAACAGTAAGATTACAAAAAAACTAATTCTAGGCAATAATAAAGTGTAGGAAGGAGGTAAGGGAGATATAATTAATTATAAAAGAAATAAAATTTAAGGAGAAGACATACAAATGTATTTACTCACTAAACCTACTACGAGCTCGAAAACTCGTAATCCCATCCAAACCTGAAGAGCAGCAAACGAGATCAGAGGTAGCTTAGTGGTCAGGGACATTATGGGTAAGAGAGGAGTTAGAGATTCGGATCCTAGAATCCAGATATAGCGGCCAAGTCAGATCAGCGAATCGGATCTGAACCCATTCTTTGAAAATGACATCAGATTAAGATACTGAATGTAGAACGGGGTTATAGTCAACTTCAATGGGTTTGTTACTTACACTTGCTTAAAAAAAAGTGAGCAAATCAGTAACGTAAATGTTTCTGTATACAGTCAATGTTAAACTTAGAGTTTTAACAACTGCGTTTATAAAAATATTGCTACTCTTATGGAGCTTATCCCCCTAGGACTTTGTTGAAAAGAGGCAAATGCCCAGTTGGACTATCCCAGTAAACAAATGCAAATAAAGATAATTAAATTTGACACTTTTTTTTCTGCTCTTTTTTGTTCTCTCAAGATGGGAAAAACCTTTCAAAAAAAGAAAGCACATAACATGAAACAAATGCACATAAAATAAAAAAAATGTTAAACAGTGAACAAGTCTGTTGCATACTGTCTAAATCTGTTATTCACATTTTAAACAGCAGGGTAAAATAAAGTAAAAGTATTAAGCATCTCAAAAAAGCCTGTTCTGCAAAAGAGAAGTGGGTATTTGTCATCTACACCCTGTATTCCCAAAGATTTATTTTCTACAACTTCACTTTGTTAGTATAGCAAGCACCATTTTGGCTTGAGGGAAATGAGTTTCATTCCTACTCCCTCTGAAAAAGTTAAAAGGCAGGCAAGTTCCATTTCAATCTGGACTCAAGTGAAGCCTAAAAATAAGGAAAAAAAAAATTGGTGTATACACTCACCGCTGGACCAAATTTTTGTTCAAACTGATCAATGACAAGGTATTCCACATACTGATCACTATCTGTCAATACAAAGAAAACAAAACATACTGTTTGTTACTCAACTTCTGAATTTGTTGTTTACATTTACATCTTAACACAAATATCTTGGATGCGCATTTCAGAAATGGGCAAATGAGAAAACAGCTCTAACAGACTGCAATGTCCTCTGGGAAGTGAACAATGAGCTTGACGTTTACGCAAGTTTTACTTCCCAACACGAAATCCTGCTTCCATTCTACAAAAGAAAAATGTATTGTTCTTACAAATACAATTTACTCCATTGCATCCAAATTCCTTATATACCTCCAAGATGTGTAGCAACCTCTTTACCTTATCCCATATTATGGGAAAATTTATGATCAATTGATCAAAAATAATGTATTATGTCATTTCAATAAACACTACTTACCAAAAAAGGTGCTTGATCGAAAGACACAAGACCCAAAATCGTTTTTATTTTGGGGGAGACACCTATGGAGGGTATACCCCTATACATTGATCTCCAACAAACACCAAGGTCGCAGCATCTCTGGTAAGAACATCACTCCCATGAATGTAGTTAATCTGATCAAGTGTAGTGATCCAGCTCCACAGTACACAATACAGCCCTGAGTACAGAGCAGGTGGGCAGAGTTCAATTAGCAACTCAGGTGCCTGTAGAAGCTAGCCAGGGAGGATGGAAGTGAGCTGCCACTGCCAGCTCACACATCCTGCAGGGATGCAGATGCCTTGGCTCTCTGCACAGGTGGGCAACTAGCAGGAATACTGGGTGTTAACCACTTAAGACAGTCATCCAAGCCTGCATATTCATAGTGCATAGTAACACTAAGAAGAGGAGAACTTTACACACAGAAGCATGCCTCCTCTCAGCTGACTGTAGTAACATGCTTGGCACGGCCACCAGGGGGTTGCTCTCAATGAGGAAGGGGTAGGTCGGCCCCAGGACCAACATGCTACTTGTCATCCTACCACATGACCCTTGACAGGGAACAGAGAAGGAAAAAAATGGGCCAGAGGGGTTTCATACAGCCTGGAAGTGCATGGCTCTAGTAGCTCCAAAATGAATGGAGGGACTGTGCAAAGTCCTGGGGGAGCCAAAAAAAATTTGGATTAATGTGTTGAAGTACAACGCAATGAAAACTGCTACTACCAAGAATGTAAGGAAGAAAGCTGAGCTGGAATGATTCAGCTAAAAACACTACTCCCAGGAATAAGAGACAAACCTGAACTGTACTGATTTATAGTAAATGGTGGTACAACTTCTGGCATAAATGAAGGACTGGTTCTAAGAGAAATTCAAACTTGGATACAGTGTAAGGAGATTCACACATTAGGGTCCTAATTTGTAAAATGCTCCTTGTAGGGTTAAAGCAATAAATGATAAAGGCCTCTAGTACAGAAAGAGGTGATTCGCAAAGGCTACTGGCTAAAATGGGTTGAATGGAATTTTATCTCACTGCACCCTGTATACCTTGATTCAGTCCAGAGTATGCATACCTCCTTGCTTGCCCAGGTCAGCATCAGGAATTACATTTGCTTCTTGCATGCCTGAAAGTGCATTAAAGTTCATGTGAAGAGAAGTATTGAACAGCCTACCAGTATTATACTGCAAACCATATACACATACAGTGCAACAGTCGTTATGCAAACAAAAACTAGTTACCATTTGCAAATGTGAAAAAATGCAAAGCAAGACACTATTCAAGCCTATTTGGAAGTACTGGTTAGTGTTTTTCTTTTCAACTAAGCTACAATTTATACTATGCCTGGTAATTCGTATTTTAGATCACCTCCATCTACACTGAGGCTCAAGTTATAAGAAAAATGGTAACCTCACTTTGCTCCTACGTCTATAAGGAGCAGACTTGGTAGCATACAGGCAAGTTGAAGTGTTACATAAAATACGACACATTAATAAAGAGTACTATAATTATGCAGTGCACAACATTACTCTTAAGAAGCAGAGCTAGTATATGAACTGTATAAAACCACTGGCATACTCACTTTGTGATTTATTTTCACGCGTTATGAATGCACTAATTAAAGTATACCACATTCATACTTGAGTACTGTTCAGAGGTAAATAGCAAAAACTCCCCACAGATCCCACTCTGTTCCACATTTTCTTCAGCTATTTGATCCAGAACTCTCAAAAGGGGTAACTGCTTATGGCAGGCAAATAGCTGTGCTTCTCAGGTAACAGCAGTGGTTTAAACTAATGAAGAGAAATGTGACAAGAGATTCTCAGAACTTACATTTCATTGTTGGCCACTTCTTAACTCAAAGATGCTAATAAATGGGATTGTACAATAACTTACCCTTCATGCAAAAACCTGAATACACATCTCATTCAAAGAACCCTGTAACTGACTGAACAAGGGACTTGCTCTGATGTTCAACCAGGACCCAGTAACGCAGCTAGTCATCCATGCCAGATGTGTATCCACCACAGAAAGTTGCAACCAAAATGACACTTGGTCTTTGCAGGTAAACAGAACCATATTAGTAAGTTCCTCATGAACAGCACGTTTTTTCTAGCCTTTCTTGCTACAAAATGGGAGAAATCTGCCTAGGACTTGAATATACTGAACCTTTTGATTAGTAATAAATAGATAAATAAATAAAATAAATAAAACCTTGTAGAACCCTCTCTTCCTTAGCAACCAAAATGAAAGACTGTATTGTGCACACTCAAGTATATCTATTCAGTTACAAAGAGGTAATAACGGAGGGGTCTATACTTCAGTCGTTTTCCTTCAGCTATGACCTCTCAAGCTGCCCGGTATAATGTTGCAAATCGTATGTCAAACAATAATAGTTTTCTCAAGTCTAGATTGCTTCCTTGCCATAAAGTTGCCACAGACATTGCTTAACACACAATTACTTGCTGCATGTAGTACAGTCTTCATGCATGGCGCACTAAACAACCCCCTAATTAAAGAACTTTTATAAACATGATGCATTCAAATATCAATAAATATTTAACTGCTATATATTTCCAGATTTTACAATCATATTCTTTGCTTTGTCAACATTTACTGTTTAGGCTCATTACAGTTCTTCTCCTCCTCAAATATTTATAGGTTCATAGGTTCATACTAGGCTATCTGCCCTAAGGCATTTATAAGCCTAGCCAGAATGTGTTTGGCTTTCGCCACCCATTTTAAATTTATTTTGCTATGCCCTTTTTCGAGGTTAGTATACTGTGCCTCTGTCTAACAGTGACACAGAAGTGATACCCGGGGTAAACCTACGATCTCCCATCCACTCATCAAGATTCCTCTTGAAGAGAGTCAATGAGGGACTCTGCCTAACCTGGACTGGGATTTTATTCCAGAGTGAAGGGAGCCTCTGGGTTATGAATCTGTCCCTCCAGCATGTCCTATTTATTTCAGTGCTGAGGTTCAAGTCTCTCGGCGCGTAGCACGATGGGATTTGGATTTTCTGAGGTGCAGCATGTCCATTAATTCCGGGTTGGACATGGCTTTATCGTCAGGCACAGATCGCCTCTGAACAGGCGGTATGCCACTGAGTAGAGCTGGAGTTTCTTTAACCGGGCAGCATATGGCATCTGTTTGAGCCCTTTGATCCTCTTGGTGAGGTACTTTTGGGGTCTTTCCAGTTGCTGCAGGTGTCTGGTAAGGTACATCCCAAAAGAGGCATTGTACTCAATTATGGGCCTGATGAGGGATGAGTAAAGAGGCACGATGACCTCCCCTGATCTAGATGCGAATCCCTTCATGATTAGGTGGGCTATATAAAATGTTTTTCCTAACCACTTTGGCCACGTGGTTGTCAAATGAGAGATTGCTATCAACTTGGGTCCCCAGGTCCCTAATTGCTTCTTCTGTACTTAATGGATTATCACCTATGTGGTAATTTGTGGGCACTTTATTTTTGCCAAAGGGGATGACTATACACTTTTTAGCATTTAGTTTGAGGCCATGGCTCTGGCACCAGTTGTCTGTTTCTATGAGGCCCTTTTGGAGGATGCTTGTGTCGGCTGGAGAGTCGATTATGGTGCCCAGTTTGCAGTCATCTGCGAACTTGGTCAGCCACAGTCCTTTCGTGTTGGCCTGTACCTCCGAGAAATATATACCGAACAAGAGAGGTCCCAGGACTGAGCCTTGTGGGACACCACTTGTAACTGGTTTGGAGTCTGACATGGCTCCAGCAATTCTAACCATGTGGGTTCTGTCCTTGAGCCAGTTTGCAATCCATCTAGTGACATAGGGGTTTATATTTAAGCTGGTGAGCTTATCTATAATGCCGAGTGGGGTATTGTATCGAAGGCTTTTGCGAGGTCCAGGTAGGCTGTGTGGACCACCTTCCCTCGTCAATGGCCTTGGTGACTGTTTCAAAGAAATCAACCAGGTTTAAGAGGCAGGATCTGCCCTTAACAAAGCCGAACTGGGTAGGATCCAGTGTCTGTAGGTCCCCAATATCTTTATTTATGAGGTCCATGATGATCCTTTCCATAGCTTTGCATACCAAGCTAGTCAGGCTTATGGGCGATAGTTTCCAGGATCCGGTGAGCCACCGCCTTTATGGAGAGGGACCACTGTTGCTGTACGCCACTCTTTGGGCACATATCCTGTAGTAAGGCTGAGATTGAACAGTAGTTTATGTTTGGGTTTAGCTCTTCTTGGAGTTCATGTAGGGCAGCCGGGGACACCATCTGGTCCCATTGATGCTGTGTTTTTGCTTTGGAGAGGGCGACTCTTACCTGAGCATCTGAGATGTCAGGGGGGGGCAGCACTCTGCTGGGATAGATATTTGCCCTTTTGGTGGGGGGGGGGGAAGTTTGCGCTGAACCTGTCAGCTAGGATGTTGGCAATGTCTGTGGGTTCAGTGTATTTTTTGTCATTTTGGACTAATTGTGAGCATATCTGGGAATTACCACCCAGGTTCCTAACATAACTAAAGAAAGCCATGTGATTATCCTTAGTGTCCTGTGCAATTTTTCTCTCGAAGCTGGCCATAGACAATTTTATGAGTGCCCGTAGTTTTTTGCTAATACTGATCAGTGATGCCTTCCCTTTTTGGGATTTTGCTCTATCATTTAGTAGCTTCCTCCTTCTATTGTATAGTTTGTTTATGGCTGGGGTCCACCAGATAGGACGTCTGCCTTTGGAGGATTGGGTCTTGGTTTTATTTGGGATCGCATGATCCATGCATTCCTGAAGGTGTTCATAGAATGCGTTTATAAAGGATTCTGCGGTCTGGGCGTATTTTCCACAGGCCGGGGATTTGAAGGATTCCACCTCGGTTTTGAGGAGTGTGAAATTTGCTTTAGAGAAGTTTTTCACTGTGGTTTTCTGGGCAGGGGGTGGGGTCGGGATGTGAATATCCAGTGAGATTAGTTTATGGTCTGATCTTACCAGTGAGGGATACACTTCTGGTCTGGAGCATAGAGTCCCCATGTTGGTGATGATCAGGTCCAGTATGTTTTCCCCTCTTGTGGGAGTGGTAACAAGTTGTTCCACAGCATTTGAGTTTATAAATTCTAGGAACCTTTGGGCTAGGGTGTTGGAGCTAGAGTAATGCTCCCAGTCTGTTTGGGTAGTTGAAGTCGCCCAATATTATGGTGTTTGGAGAGACCTTCATATTTTCCAGTGTTCTCAGAAAGGCCGAGTGGGGTTCCTGGGTTTGGGAGGGTGGTCTGTAGCAGGCTATAAACTGGAAGGCAGTTTTACCCACTGTTAGTTGCACATGGATAGTCTCTGATGGTTCGTGCTTTGCCACCAACCTGGAGGTGTGGGTATCTTTGATGAATATCGATACTCCCCCTCCTTTTGTGGTTCGGTCCAAGTTTTGGGGCCGAAAAGCATGGTATGAGGTATAACCTGGTAGTGCTGGGGTGCTCTCAGGAGCCCTGAACCAGGTTTCTGTTACTGCACAGATATCGATGTTCCCCATGCTAAGGAGAGTTTCGAGTGCGTGCATCTTGAGGTTTAGACTTCTGGCGTTGAGTAGCATTACTCTTAGTTTCTTATCCCTTGTGATACCTATGGAGGTGGGTTTGTCTTTTGAGCCTTGCCTAAAAAAGGCACTCTGGGGGTGGCAAGAGCCTTTGCCAATATCCGAAAGCCCAGGGGTGACAGGTGCAAGCCGTCCCTAGCGTATATATATTCCTATACTTCTCTGGATAAAGCAGGAGCTATTATCAAAGCTTTTCTTTGCCATTCTTCTACACCCCTGTGGAACAGCCTAATACTATCCTTTAATCTTCCTACCTCCCATCCATTTCCACCATTCAACATCTGCTCCATTACCCGATTCCACATTATCCATTTGTTTCCGCAAAATCCACTTAGCTTTCTAGTTCCATTGTTTAATTCCATCTCTCCAACTTTGTTTAATCTCAATCTTTTCTTTGAGTTGTGACACCTTGTCTTTTTCTACTCACTTTTGTGGATAACTGTAAAGACTACAAATACCAGTGTTCTGATATCCTTTGAGAATCCATCTCCATGCCATCTTAACATTTTCTTTTTAACACTTATATTATCTACCCAAGATTTTCCCTATTTAGTGCCAAGTCTAATTTACTCAAAACTGGAAGATGTCCTCCCAGTCTCCTATATGATCAATAGTACATGCCCAACACATACGGTTTAGCCCTACAAACATTTATGTAATCAGGAGTATAAAAGTATTTGTGCACACACTTCCATCAGGATACACTGAATTACCTTCCCATTCCTGCCTCCATTTTTGAGTTTTGTAATTATCCCTTCTTAGGAGCCCTTTATATAATCTACTTTTCAACTTATTTTCCATTCTTGCCTTAATCAGTAGCTTGATCACCTCTGGCGTTTAACACCATCACTCTCGTTTCTCTATTATACTTGTGTGCTAATACTAATGCTACAAAAGTTATATACTCATTTTCTCTAAAATGAGAAATCTGAATTTAAAGTCTACCTTAGTATCGCCTCTCCCACTCTCATATGCTCCCAGTATACTGGGCCCATTCTCCTTTTAGGCCATTTCTTCAGTACAGCATTTATTTTAGCATCTCTCTATTTTTGAACTTTTTGTGCCTTCTGCCTGTTATTCTACAAATATGTTTTAGGGCTATCTCACCCCTTACATCTTAACAGCACTGAGACCATACAATTAATTTTCCTGCTTCCACATACCCTGTCTTGACAGTCATCTGCTTCCACCCTAAAGTGTATTTTTCATTCTGCATTAAACATGCTAATCTCAGCTTTGAAGCTCTAAATAACTTCATGAATCGGGAGGTACTAGGACCCCCTCCAAATCTACAGGGAAACTGATTTTGGCTGGAGGCAAAGTGGCACATCAGATAACACTGTCAGCTGACAGCAAAGGGTTCTTCAGTTGGATTCTTGGCTTGGGTATCTTATGTGCGGGGTCTGCATGACCTCTGTGTATTTGCATGGCTTTCCCCTGGGTAATCCAGTTTCCTCCCACATTCCAAAGATATGCAGAAGGTGAAGCTGATACTCTAAATTGGCTATAGATACGACTATGTGTACAAGTGTGTAGCATGAAGAACAACCATGGCAGGGCTAGCCACCTGGTGGTGTGAACTTTGGCTCTAAATGATTGTCACTGTTGACGTGAAATCCCAACCTCATGTGTAAATATGGGAAAAAGGGATTGGGGATGTCTATTTTCTCCAGAAGCCTTCCTGCACTTCATATAAATAAGCCTGCCCTCAATAAAATTATCTGTGAAGCAAAAAACATTTTAGTGTTTTCTTTTTATTATCCAAGTCCAGCAAAAATAACTTCCTGCTTTTTTACCAATTTCAGTATCTTTCTCCACTTCTTTCCATGCTTCCTTTGGAAGTTCACTCTTATTAGTTAACTGAACACCTAAGTGTACAACATACATAGGATCATAGGAAGTTACTAGGCTTATTGCCCTAGGGTCCTTACAAGCCTAGCCAAGTTCTACCCTTAATTCCACGATCAGCACCTAATGCTAATGTCCACAAAGAACACAGGTGAAACCCCCAAGGTGAACTTACAGTTAACCATGCAATCGTCCAGACTGTGTTTGAAGAGGGCCAATGAGGTGCTCTGTTTGACATGAAATGGGAGTCTGTTCCAAAGGTTTGGTAACCTCTGGGAAGCAAATCTGTCCCTCCAACAGACTCTATTAATGTCACATACCATGTTACGCTCATCTAGTTACCAATGTACCATTTGACTTGTGGATATGCAGCACTTCCAATAAAGCAGGGTCAGAGATTTATATGCAAGGCAGAGATCACCTCTGAGTAAGTGACAGTGATTTCAGACAATCCACACAGGACAGATATTTAAGATCCTGAATTTTCCTTGTGAGGAACCTTTGTGGTTTCTCCAATTGCTGCAGGTGCTTGGAAAGGTACATACCAAAGGGGTGCTGTACTCAATTATTGGCCTGATGAGACAATATTACAGGGAGGCTATAACTGTTTTTTTTTTTTTCCTGGAGGCAATGTCCTTACTTATGAGATGAATAATACAGAATGCCCTTCTTACCACTGTGAAGACATGGTGGTCAAAATAAGGTTGCTGTCAACCTGTGTGCCCAAGTCTGTCACCAAGAGTGTGTACTTAGGGTGTTGCTATTGATGTGGTAGTCAGCAGAAACATCGCTCTTACTGAAAGGGATGATACATTTTTTTGCATTGAGTTTAAGGCCATGACTTTGACACCATTCATTTGTATAACACCCTCTTGTAGAATGTTGACATTTGGACATTCTATGATGACTGCTCCCAGTATGCAGTCATCAGTAAACTTGGTCAGCCACAGACCTTTAGTTTCTGCTTATACTTCGAAGAAACAGATTCCAAATAGTAGAGTTCCCAGGACTGATCCCTGTGGACTACCACTGGTTACAGGTCTGCTGTTAGAGGTGGATTCCCCTATTTTGAATGTGTGTGTTCTATCAGTGAGACAGTTAGCGACCCATCTAATGATATAAGGGTTGATACCCAGCTGGGTGAGTTTGTCAATGATGCCCTTGTGGAGGATAATGTCAAAAGCCTTGGCTAAGTCTAGGTAGGCTGTATGCATAGATTTCCCCTGTTCCAGGGACTTGGTGACTGTCTCAAAGTCCAATAGATTTAACAGGCATGATCTCCTTTTGACAAATCCAAACTAAGTAGGGGCAAGTGTTTGGAGATTACCTATATCTTTGTTGATAAGGTACATGAAAATACGCTCAACGGCCTTGCAAGTAAGGCTAGTCAGGCTAACAGGTCTACAGTTCCCGGGGTCAATGGAAACGCCACCTTTGTGCAAGGGAATAAATGTGGTCGTTTTCCATTCAGCTGGGACAAAGTCGGTGCTTACACTTTTTTTTTCTTTCGGTCTTTTTCAGCTTTTCCCGGTTAGGGGTCGCCACAGCAGAACTCTGGTCCGCAAATTATTGGTAGTGAATTTTTACGTACCGGGTATACCAGCCCTGACGCACAACCTTCAACGAAGGCACGCCCCATTCACGTATGCCTCCACACAGAAGGCGCTCTAGCTGAGAATCGAACGGGACGTCTTGCTATGAGGTGACAACGCTACACCACCGTACTTTCACTATGATTGAAAAAGGAGTACCCAAATGGTGTTGATAATTCTTGTTGGAGCGCATAAAGGACACAGCCTGGGATGTTATCAGGTCCCATACAGGCTGTGCTTTTTGCCTTAGAGAGGGTTTTTCAACCTGCTCTTTAGAGATGCAAGGTAGGGGACAGGTGGTACGGATGTCACGGGGTACGTGTGGCAGGGACAGAGGAGTAAAGATTTCACAGAACCTGTCGGCCAACAGGTTAGCTATGTCCAAAGGCTCTTTATATGTGGTATCTAGCTACCAGTTTTGCACAAATCTGGGCCTTTCCTTTTAGGCTACAGATGTAACTAAAGAATGCCTTATGGCTGCCCTCAGTTGAGAAAGCTTATTTGGATTCGTAGCTTGCTCTGGAGGACTTCACAATAAGTCTTATTTGCTTGTTTAAGCTGAGGAGCAAGTTTAAGGCTTGCTCCCTCTTACTCAGACAGCAATTTCTTCCTTTTATTTTAATGCCTATTAATGGCAGCTTTCCACCAGGCAAGGTTTGCTCTTCCTTGAGGAGCTTGTTTTGGTCCTATCAGGTACGGCCAAGTCAATGCAGTTATACAGGTGTTTGTATACAGCAATGGTGCAGAACTTGGCACAGTTGCAAATTCAATCGGGGGGGGGGGGGTGCAGTGAAGCTATTTATACCATCCCATAAGAGGTTATAATCTGCTTTTGAGCAGTTTTTTTTAGTTTAGCTGCTGCTATGGGTGTCAGGTGTGATAGTTACTTCGAATGAGACTGATTTGTGGTCAGATCTCATCAGGGAAGACCTCAGAGTGGGGGGGGCTACAGTGGTTCCCTCATATTAGTGATAAGCACCAGATCCAGGATGTTGGCATCTCTTGTGGGGGTTTGAACCATTGGAATTAATGAAGTCGAGGAACCTTTGGGCAAGTCTGAGCACAAGTAATTTATGCAGTTAATGGGTAGTTAATGTTGCCCAAAACCACAGTGTTCAGATACATCTTGATAGACTCGAGTAGATCCAAATAGGCAGAGTGGGTGTCTTGATTCATGCAGGGGGTCCTGTAGCTGACAATGACTTGAATAGGTGTCCTACCAACAGTTAATTGCACCTGAAGCATCTCCAGGCAATCATACTGTTTAACCAATCTGGAGGTGTATTGATCTGTAATGAATATGGATACACTGCCTCCTTTAGTTTTCACGCCTTCAGTTTGTGGTCTGAACGTGTGGAAGGAGGTGTAACCCGGTATGGCTGGGGAGCTCTCCACAGCCTTGAACCAGATCTCCGTAACTGCACAAATGTCTGTGTCTTCCAAGGTGAGGACTGCTTCCAGAAAATGCAGTTTCATGCTAAAACTCCTAGCATTTAGCAGCATAACCTTGGGGTTGTCTTAGATGGAATTTTTACATTGGGAATTTTGTCCTTAAAACACTGCCTAAAAAGGCACTTATGGGGTTGGCAAGAGCTTTAGCCAGTGACTGAATTCCTAAGGCTGACAGATGAAGACCATCTTTGGCAAAGCATCAAGGTCTGTCCATCATGTCATCCCCAAGCTGACAGATACTGGATCCCCTTAGAATGATGTCAGAAACTAAGCCAATTATTAAAGTCAATCATTTTCTGTTTGTAGTGGGGCATCATCCTAGGTGAAGATAAAATGCTGCTTAAAGCTAAGGACACACCTGCCTGAGACACAAAATCCGAGAGTTCAGTCGTGTCTCTCTTCATATAGTCATGAGAGGTATGTCTGAAGTCACTTGCACCAATATGGACTATGTAGTAAAACACATATGGGCACTGCTGTACCATATCAAAAAGGGGCACAATTTATCAAGATGGTGTTAGTTTATTTTCATTAATCTTGCATCCTGATATGCTAGCAAAAAACTGAATAACTTCAAAGTTTAGGTAGGCTGCTTTATGGGTTAGTGGTTAGTTAAATATAAGATTATATCATCAGCAAGACAAAGGTAACTGTAACTGAGCTACTGAATACTGTAAAGGACACAAAAGACCTGGAGGTAAAATCTTTGAAAGGAGCAAATTATATAGAAATAAATGGAATTTATGAGAATAACACAAGCAGAACAAAGTAAAAGGCATAATGGAAGGCACGAATTGAGCACTATGTAGTACTGAATGAAAATTAAAAAAACATTTGTTTACTGCACGAAAATAATGGAACATTTTACTACGATTTGCTTTCTTGTAATGCATCTGTACTAATGCCATATTTTAAAATGCGGTGACTCAATAAAGATGGCAAAGATTACATTGTCAACAAACAAGGCTAGCCCTATATGTCACTCGGCCTAATTTTCTGAGTTAAAGGTTCCAAGTGGAAGGTAAGCAATAATGGTGAGACAGAGGGTACCCCCTGCCTTGTTCCTCTCTCTAGTCTAAATGTTTGCATAAGATAGCTTCAGATCCCTGACAATTATTTTATTTCATCAATGATTTTCCTAGGGAGATCAAATATTTGTAAATTTTTTAAAGTATATTTCAGTAGAGTCTACCAAATGCTTTCTCAACATTTAGACTTGTAAGTAATGGAATTTCATTATTCTTGGCTTCCTTCTTTATCATCTGCATTCTTATAGCAACACAGGTCTTTCTCTTTGTAGCAAACCACTGTGATCTAGTTTATAAGTTTAAGCATCACTCTTGCTAACCAGATAGCTAATAAGAATATTTTAGATGCGACCGGGAAATATTGGTTTACAAACGGAGCACTTGATGGATCTTTCCCTTTCTTCCACATTAAGTAGTTAACAAGATTCTGGATGATGTTATTTTATCACCTCTTTTGTTCTAATGGCTGCAGTCTTGCTTGTTCAAGCTAAATTTTAAATCCTCTGCCATAATGAGTTTCTTCAGAAACGCTGCCTCCTATTCATTAACCCTTGGTAGTTCCAAATCTGTCAAAAAGTCTTCCACATACTTCCTATTCCTTCAATGACTTCAGTGTACTATGGAACCTCTAACAGTAACTGCTGGCTGGAGGAGGGGGGGGTCATTATGGAGTAACCAATAAAATCATTGCTCATTTACTTTATTACTACCCCCTATTGCAAGCTAAAAGCTGGTACATCTTTGAAGTATTCCTGAAACAATTGTTTAATAAAGGCACTGAAACTCAACTCTACAAGTATTCAACTTATTTTTTTTCTTTTACAGGTTTTGTTGCCTTCTCCGTTCTGAAGACACATTGTTGCAAGCACTTCCTTTATTCTTCCTTTAAGTTTTTTCCAGTTTATGTATTAGTCATCCACATTCGCGAGGTCTGGAAAAGTACAGCTGTGTACCACTTACCATAAATGTAGATGTTCGAGTGTATTCACCGTTGCAGTCCTAACCAATGGGTTATCCGGCTCCAGGTAGCCCTCGATCAGCCAGAATACCAAAGGTAAGTAAATATGACATCGGTTGTCATCAGTTGTAAAGGATGTCCGACACAAAAGGAGACAGCCAACGTCGCTTCCTCAGTCTTTCTTGCCATAACAGTCAGAAGCCCCCAGAAAACAAGGCTTAAACCAAACGCAATGTTGGCAAATAAAAAGAAGTTATGTACTTACCATAACGTTCCATGTGAGGTGTTCATCTCGCCTTTGTTCTTACACACGGGTTCGGAGCCGAGTCGGCCGCATCGCAAAGCTCTGCATCTTAGAGAAGCTCGAGACCAGACTATATCCCATAATCCTCCCTGCTATTCCTCAGATCTAGTTTGTGAAAAACCAGACCGCTAATCATCACCTTGGTGCAAGACGTACACATTCACACGGTTATCCATGAACATCCTCTGACTAGAAAAATTAATGCCTATGGGCGGGTGAACTATATCTTAATGAGGACACAGACCAATGAACCTTAGAAAGGGGTAAGAAAATCCCGATCAGACTAGTCTTACCTGTTCTTCCATAACATGTGAAGGGGGGGAAGGGAGGGAATGTAAGAACAAAGGCGAGATGAACACCTCACATGGAATGTTATGGTAAGTACATAACTTCTTTATGTGAAAGTGTTCAATCTCACCGTTTGTTCTTACACACGGGTAGCGTCCCTAGCTCCGTCACCCTGGGTGACTCATGGAAGAACGTTCCTGAGCACAGTGGAACCAAAGGATGTCCTGTCAACCTTATAATGAGTGATAAATGTATGAGGTTTAGCCCAGGTAGCTGCTGCACAAATCGTGTCCAAAGGTAAGCGAGCTGCATGAGCCAAGGAAGTGGACACGGACCTGGTAGAATGAGCCTTAGGCTTGAAAGGTAATGACTGATTCTTAATAGAGTACACAAATTGTATACAATCGGAAAGCCATTTAGATGAGGTACGTTTCGTGACTGCCATACTCTTTTTGTTGTCTGCAAACTAAGCAAACAGCTGATCTGACTTTCTGTGATCTTTAGTCCTGTCCAGGTAAAATCTCAGCTGCCTATGAACATCCAACTTGTGCAGCATATACTCCAATTTGTTTGTATGATTCTTGAAAAACGTGGGGAGCTCTATGGATTGGTTGATATTTAGGACAGAACATACCTTGGGGAGGAATGATGGGCTTGTGCGCAAGGAGACTATCTGGGTGGAAGATGAAGTACGGTAGCCTGACTGATAACACTTGTAGCTGATACTCTCCGAGCTGAAGTGACCGCCACAAGAAATAGTGTCTTCCACGATAAGAACTTTAGGAGGCAGGATGAAGCCGGTTCGAAGGGAGGTAACATCAGTTGTGACAATAACAGGTTCAAATTCCATGGGAAAAAGGGCTCCCGAATGGGTGGACGAAGATGGAAGGTTCCTTTCATAAAAACCTTGCAAAGCCTGTGAGACATAATACAAGAGCCCCCCCTCACCAATATGAAAGTTAGATATGGCCGCCAACTGTACTCTCAAGGTGGAAGTCAAGGCTCCTTCGTGAAAGAGAATTGATAAAAATTCCAGAACTTTTTTGTAGTGGAGCTACCAAGGGATCTATGTGTTGGCTTGACGCCCAACATACGAAGCATTTCCATTTGCTCCTGTAAAGCTTTCTGGTGGAAGCTTTATGAGAGGCAACCAGAATGTGTTGAACTGTCGGAGAAAGAAGATCTGACCTGGCTAGAGAGGGAAGTGGAGCAGCCATGCTGTCAGTTTGAGGGATTGAAGAGATGGGTGAGGAACTCCCGACGAATGAGTCAACAGATCTGGCGATCTGGCACTGGGTCCAGAATCCAAGGTTCCTCCTTTTGATGGGCTCGAAGAAAGGGGAACCATATCTGCCGAGGCCAGAATGGCGCTATGAGTATTATCGTCCTTTCCAGGTTCCTGGCTTTCTGTAGAAATTTGGGAATCAACGGGGTAGGAGGGAATGCATACAGGAGACCCGGGGGCCAATCGTGCACCAGTGCGTCCCTGGGAACATCCCCCGGAGGGGGTAGAAGGGCAAAGTAGCTTCTGCATTTGGCATTCAACGGGGATGCAAACAGATCGCAGCAAGGCTGGCCCCATCTGCGGAAGATCCTTTCCGCCACCTGTGGATTGAGGGACCACTCGTGAGGTAACAGGATGGCTCTGCTCAACCTGTCCGCAATGACGTTGGATGACCCCGGGATGTGCGTTGCCACTAGAAAGCGACCCGTGGACTCTGCCCATTGCCAAATTCTCATGGCCTCTCTGCATAATGGGTAAGACTTGATTCCCCCTTGCTTGTTTATGTACCAGACCACAGACATATTGTCCGTCTGAACTGCCACTGTTCCCAAAGATAAGAGAGCTTGGAAGTGTTGCAACGCTAGGAACACCGCTCTCAACTCCAGAACATTTATGTGCAGGTTGTACTCCATGTTGGACCATTCCCCTTGGACTGTTCTTCCCTGAAAATGTCCCCCCCACCCTATCAGAGAAGCGTCCGTGGTTATTGTGGCCGTCGGGTTGGGTAGGACAAACGGGCGACCCATTGTGAGATCCTGACTGTTTACCCACCATAAAAGATCTCGTTTTCAAGAGTTTATTATTAGTATCTCGTGCGATAAGGGTAGCTGCTGGAATGACCATTGCGTGAAAAGCAGCCATTGGAGGACCCTCATATGCAATCTCCCCATGGGAACTGCGATCAGAGACGCTGCCATTAGTCCCAGAACTTTTAACACTAACCTGGCTGGGGCTTTCCTGTTCTGAAGAAGAAGAACCACCTGTTCTTTGAGGGCTGACGCCCTTAGTGGAGGAAGCTTTAACAGTGTTAACTGTGTATCTAGGTCTGCTCCGATGAATGAGATATGCTGTGAGGGCGATAAGGCAGATTTTTCGAAATTGATTGAAATAACTAAGTGGGAACAAAGGTAGACTGTGTAGTCTCTGGCTTGTACAAGACGATGCTTGGTGGTGGTGGTGAGGAGCCAGTCGTCCAAATATGGAAACACTCGGAATCCTTGTCGTCTCAAGTGAGATGCCACTACTGCCATGCATTTGGTGAATACCCTGGGGGCTGAGGTGAGTCCAAAGGGCACAGCTCGAAATTGAAAATGGCTGGCTCCCAGCCGGAAGCTCAGGTGATCTCTGGACGGCCTGGCCATTTTGATGTGGTAGTACGCGTCCTTGAGATCTATCGAGCAAATCCAATCGTCCTTCTGTAAGAAGGGAAGGATCGACTGTAGCGTGACCATCCGGAACTTCTCCTTCCTTACGAAGGTGTTGAGATTGCTGAGATCCAAAATCGGTCTCCAGTCCCCTGTCTTCTTTGGAACTAAAAAGAACCTTGAGTAAGTTCCGGATCCACTCTGGTCCGCTGGGACTGGCTGGATGACTCTTTTTTTTGAGCAGCTTTGAAATTTCTACCGCTGCTGGATCTCGCAGATGGGGTGGCACATCTGGAAATCTCTTTTGTTGAGGTGGGGTGGAAGTAAAGGGAATTATGTATCCTCTGGTTACTATGCTTTTTACCCAAGAATCCGAAGTAAGATTTAGCCAGGCCTGTGGGTATAAAGCCAAGCGACCCCCGACCGCCTCCAGAGTAGGACAGTCGGGCCTCCATTCAGGAGTGCTGGAAGGGCTTCCCAGAGACTGTATATTCCCTGTCGCCCTGATTTTGCGGACCCCCTCTGCCGCCGGGGCGGCGTCTTCCATTTCTTCCCCCTCCTCTGCCTCTGGAGGGGGCATCACACTGTGTGGCTTGGAAAGATCCCAGAGTCTTACGGAACCACATTTTTCCGCCTCGTTGTCCTTTGGGGTATGGTCTGGATGGAGCGGTAAAACGGACCCCAACAGCAGACAGGGTCTTCCCCTCTTGCTCACACCGAGTTAGAGTCTCCTTTACTTTGGGCCCAAAGAGTGTGGCACCATCAAAGGGGGCGTTGGCAAAGGAAGACTTGAAGGCTTCCGCAAAGGAGCACAGCCGCATCCAGGATTGTCTACGGAGAGCAATCGCTGAAGCTGCAGCTCTACTCGATCCTTCGGCTGCATATGAGATGAGCCTCATGGATGAGTTTGCTATTGAAGTAAGGGTGTTGAGTTGTGCTGTCACCTTATCTGAGACAGCAGCATCTGTGTTACCCTGGAGGGTATCTCCCAGTTCCTTAATGAGATCCCTCTGTAGACGTGTAAAATGTGTCAAATAGTTTAGCGAACGCATGGAAAAAGTCGCTGAACTAAAAACGCGCTTCCCATATCTGTCCATAGTCCTAGAATCCTTATTAGGAGGATGAACAGAAGAGGAAGACTCAGACATTTCCTTCTTCGTGGCCGCCGCCACCACCATAGCTTCGACCGGAACTCCTTTAGTGAGCTAGGCCTTATCCTGGGGGGCTGTGATAAATTTGTTTGGTTTTCAGGGGACCGCTTCCACTGTGTCCGTTGTTTCCCATGCCCTTCGCGCGATCAAGCCCATCAACTCATCGAAGGGCGGGGTCACCCAGGAGGTAGAAGGTTGAGCCCCAAAAGCCTTCAGCAACACCGACTCGTCCTCATTGGGGGCTAGGGACTACCAATCACCCCTCTGTTTCAAGATCTCCAGGATGTCTGCAAATGACATCCTCAGTGGGGGATCTTGGGGACCCCTCTGCCTCATCCAAATGGGTGTCAGACGTTAGTGATTCCTGTGGGGAATCAATGTGCCTCCTCTTGCACAATCTCTTCCTCGGAACCTCATCAGGGGGGGCTTCTGGTGAGGCCTCCGAGGAACAGGGAGCACCCTCTGGGGCTGGCTGAGGCAATGGGGCTCTACGCTTAGGGTGAATCGTGGGAGCAGAAAAGCAGAAACAGAAAGCGGCCCTTTAGGGGAAGGAGAAGACGCCTCCAATGAAGTAGTTGTCTGTGCAGACAATACCTTCCTCAAGGTCGAAAGCCCCCGAGCCCCGGGCCGAGGACTCCTCCAGTTCCGAAGAACGCGGAAGCATCCACGACACTGGAACCATGGGCTCCGACCCCGAGGACGGAGCCGAACCAATCTGCGCTGAGGCCCAGAGAGGGAGAGTCGGCACCGAAAAATCGGTACGACTCTCGTTCCCGGAACCAAGGAAAGATCGTCGGCTCCGTGACCCCCCTACGGGCTCTGAAGGAGTCGAAGTCAATGGTGCCGATCGTGCAATGGACGGGTTCAACACAGAGGGCTCCACTAGCATCGGTTCGTCCTCTCCCGGCTCCGAAGACTGGACGAGTCTCGAAGGAGGACCTGTTGGAGACACGGGGAGGCCTTCTAGTTTCGACACCAACTGGGACGAAACCGCAATCAGCTTGGAAAGGGCCGTGTTTTCCATTAGTTTCTGCACGACACGATCCACATCAGTATTGGATAATGGTCTGGAAGACCGGGTCGAAGGGGCCGAAGACGGCACCGACCGAAGAATCGACGGTGGAGGCAGCTCCGACACCGGTTCCAAGACCTGGGGCTCGGTGAAAGATAAGCGTTTGATGCTCGGCCCTGAGGTCTGTGGAACCGGCGAACGAATCTTGGAAGATGAGCTCGGAGCCGATGACATGGGCTCCGACATCTTCGACCCCTTTGAAGACTTAGAAGCCTGGTCGGACTTCTCCAAGGCCTCCTGGAAGTCAGGTTTAAGTAAACCCCTGTCAATAAGCTTCCTGCGCCTCTCTGTCATGACCCTCCTGCTAAAGGAATGACAGATGGAGCAAACCTCCTGCAAATGGAGAGGGCCAAGGCAGTAGACGCAGGAAGCGTGATTGTCAGTGATGGACATTTTCTGCCCACACTGACGCCTCTTAAAGCCGGATTTGGCTTTCTCCGACACGGTACAGTCAAGTCAAAACACAAACAGTGAAAAATAGAATGAATAGAAAAACTAGCCAACAATAACTATATATATAATAATAAGCAGTATACTACAAGGCTATAATAAACACAGTAGTAGAACAAAGTCAGAGTTCTGACAGAAAACAAGTAGGCCGAAGTCCAAACCTATGTATCAAATATATATATACAAGATATATATCAAAAAACACACACACACACTCTCTACACTATCTACTTAAGGTTAAAGTTAAAGTTTTGTTAAATTTTTTTCAAAAAAAAAATTGCTTATCTGAATCGATAAACTAAATTGCTCTCTGGCCCGAGCTCTCCTCGACCGATCTGTTGCAGCGGCAAACTAGATCTGAGGAATAGCAGGGAGGATTATGGGATATACTCTGGTCTCGAGCTTCTCTAAGATGCAGAGCTTTGCGATGTGGCTGACTCGGAGCCGAGGATCGGCTCCGAACCAGTGTGTAAGAACAAACGGCGAGATTGAACACTTTCACATTACCAAATTTAGCCTGTACCTTAGGAAAAGAGAACAGGAGAGGACCAAACGGGGGGAAGGAGGGAGGGAAACCAGGACTGCAACAGTGAATACACTCGAACATCTACATTTATGGTAAGTGTACACAACTGTACTATGTTCATCGTGTTTCACTGTTGCAGTCCTAACCAATGGCTTGATTACCAAAGCCCAGAGAGAAGCGAGGAGGAACCAACAGAATCAAGGAATGGAGATAATGCCCTGCAGAACAGTAGTGGCAAACCCTGCCCTGGCTCTAAAAAACAAAGGCAAATTGTAATGCTTTGTGAAAGTGTGAACAGAAGACCATGTGGCAGCCTCCAAAATGTCTTTTGTACGGACACCCCTTAAAAACGCCGCAAAAGTGAAAGTTGCTCTAGTTGAGTGGGTTCTAACCTCTTAACAAAAAGAGATACAATGTGCACTCCATTTAGAAATGGTTTGCTTAGAAATAGCTTTGCCCTGGGCTCCAGGGGCAAAACTGACCAGTAACTGTGCTAACTTTGAAGGTCTTTAGTCCTGTCCAGGTAAAACCTGAGCTGTCTGTGCACATCAAGAAAATGTATGATCCTTTCACCTCTATTTCAAGGACTAGGAAAGAAGGTAGGAAGGTGTATGGACTGATTAAGAGTCAGGCTAGAAACCACCTTAGGCATAAAGGAGGGGTTGGTTCTTAGAGAGACCCTATCCGCATGGAAAATAAAAAAGGGCTCCACAGCCATCAAAGCTTGCAGCTCTGAAACCCTCCTTGCTGAAGTTATAGTCAAGAGGAAGGCAGGTTTCCAAGAGAGCAACTTTAAATCTGCATTGGCAGCTAGCTCAAAAGGAGGAAGAGTGAGTTTCTCTAAAACAAAATTAAGATCCCAGGCTGGAGCAGGTGCCCTTCTGGGAGGTTTTAAGTTGCAAGCACCTCTGAGAAACATTTTCATCAGGGGATGAGAGAAAATGGGTTGTACAAAAGAACATCATCTTCATTCGGCTGCTCCCATTAGGCTTCACCACAGCAGATCAACTGTTTCAAGAACAATGAGCAGAAATGACTGAAGCGTGGATCTTGATAAAGAAAGACCACCCTGAAGCAAATCAGCCAGGTAATCCAGGATCAGAGGAAGGGTAGTCTGAGAAGAAGATTCCCCTCTAGCCTGCATCCAATGAGAGTATCCTTCCCATTTGCCAGCGTAGGACTTCCTAGTGCTAGGCTTCCTGGCCTCCCTCAGCACGTCAACCACCTGCTGAGAAAGGAAAGAAGAAAAGGAAGGAGTCATACAATGAGCCATGCTGCCAAATGTAGAGACTGAAGACGAGGATGTAGAATGTTTCCCCCTTCCTGAACCAAAAGATCTGGCTTCAGAGGAAGATGCCAAGAAGGAAGGTGGGAAAGACTGCGAAGCAGAAGATACCAATGCTGTCTGGGCCAGTCCGGACCTACGAGAATAGTCGTTGGTCGTTCGTCCCTGATCTTCAGAAATACTCTGAGAAGAGGAAGAGGAGGGAAGGCATTAACTGACAGCAGCGTCCAAGGGAAGGACAGAGCATCCACTTCTCCAGGCTCTGCTGTGATGCTGTCTGGTGCAAAAAAGAGGTAGAAGATGGTTGTCTGGGTAGGAGAAAAGGTCCACCTGCAGTGTGCCCCAACGCTGAATGATGCTGTAAAAGACTGCTCTGTTTCAACTGCCACTCATGAGGATCCAGGGTTTGTCTGCTCAACTGGTCTGCCAAAACACCGAGCCTTACTGGAAGAAATTCAGCTAGAAGATGCAGGCCCAGGGATGCTGCTATGGACCAAAAATTCATGCTCTTGCCTGCACAGGGGGTAAGAATGAGTCCCTCTCTGCTTGTTGATGTACCACATGACTGTGGTGTTGTTTGCCCTGACGAGCAGGATCCCTGGAGAAAGAAGATGCTTGAAAGCTAGTAAGGCCTGCTGAACTGCTATCAACTCCTTCAGATTTTTGTGCAGGTGCATCTGCTGGGCATTCCAACGTCCCTGTATGCATCTGCCATCCAGGTGCGCTCCCCAGGCATAGTCCGATGTCATCTGTGCTAAGAACTTGACTGGCAGGAGGTGGGCGAAAAGGCATGCCTTTGTTTTGTAGACAGGCTGTTGCCCACCACAGAAACTCTGTCTGCAGACATGAAAGCAGAGGAATCATATCCAGGTCCTGTGTGTGTTGACACCAAATGTTCTTGAGGTACCATTGCAATTTCCTCATATGCAGTCTTGCATATGGAATCATGAGAATGCAAGAGGTCATGTATCCCAGAGCTTGCAGGTATTTCCTTGTAGGGAGCTGAGAAAGGCTTGCCAAGTCCTTAAAGTAAACTGAACGAGTTGTCTGCTTCTCCTGGGTGAGCTGTATCATCTGGGCGGCTGTGTTCAGACTCGCTCCCAGGAATGTTATCTCCTTGGATGGCACCATTTTTGATTTTTCCTCGTTGAAAGTGTAACCCAGGGAAGAGAGAAGAGTCTTTACGAATTCTAGATCCTTTAACAGCTGTTCCTGAGAATTTGCTTGAATCAGACAGTCCAAGTATGGATAAATCTGAATTTTCTTCTGCCTGCAAAAAGCAATGACTGGAGCCAGGCACTTTGTGAAAACTCTGGGAGCAGTAGATAAACCAAAGGGCACCACAGAGAACTGATAATGTTGCTTGCCCACCCTGAAACAAAGGTATTGCCTGCAACCTTCCCTGATAGGGATGTGCAGATAAGCTTCTTTGAGATCCAAAGTTACCAGCCAGGAATCCTTTTCTAACATCGGCAGCAACTGATGCAGAGTGAGCATTTTGAACTTTGGAATTGCCAAGAAAGAGTTCACAATGAACAGATCTAGGATAGGACACCAGCTGCCTTCTTTTTTTGGAACTAGGAAAAGTCTGGAATAGAAACCCTGGCCTACCTGCTGAGCAGGAACTGATTCTATTGCTCCCAGAAGAAACAGAGGCAAAATTTGTTTTTCTACTTCTGCCCTTTGGTTTGGAGAAGTGTCTGGGAATCCATTGGAAACTGGAAAGGTGTGGAAAGAAAACTTGTGGCCTAGGGATACAGTTCTGCGTACCCATCTGTCATCCGTGATAGTGGCCCAGACATTTGCAAAAAGGGCTAACCTCCCCCCTAAAGGACTCTCCAGGCAGGCAAGAACAGGCAGAAGTTGGATAAAGTCATTGAGAGTGTTTTGATTGAGATGCAGACTTAGAACTTCTCGCCTTGGAAGTGGAAGCCTGCCAACGCTTAGACCTTTCAGGGGTAGCCGCCTGCCCCCTAGAAGATTTGTAACCTCTTGTCACTGAACGGTTCTGTCTGCTAGTATCAGGAAACATCCAACTCTTAGAAAAGTAATTCCTGCTAAAGCAACGAGGTGGAACTTGCAGAAAATCCTTAACAGTTTGCATAGACTTGGCCTTAGCCTTCACCTTCTTGAGCACTTCCTCTGCTTTGCTGCCAAAAAGACTGTCCTTATGCAAAGGTACATCTAACAGCTTAGCCTAGACAGGCTCTGGAAGGGGCTGTTCCCTGAGCCAAGCATGCCTTTATTATAATAACATATCCAGTAGCTGTAGCCCTGCAGGAGGCTTCTAGAATGTAAAAACCACAATGTAAAGAATGTTTACTGACAAGACTGGCAGAATTCAGCAAATCCTGCATATCCTTACTCTCCGTCAAAAGAGGCACACTTGCTATCCTAGACTTAATAGCCTCCAAGGTCTGCTGCTGGTACTTCAGCATATGAAAAATGCAACTGGTAGACCTAACAGCAAGAGTGGCAGAGGTATAAACTTTTTTACCCCACCTATCTAGGTTCCTAGATTCCCTGTCGGAAGGAACAGGATTTTTAGTAACAGTGGCCTTAACTCCCTTATGGCCTTGAGAAATAACCTCAGCATCAGCCAACGGATTCCTGATGAGAGACAGATAAGAATCAGGGACCCTATAGTACCTGTCAGGTTTCCTGGGAGCAGGAGGAACCGAATTTGAAGCCAAGGAATTTTCCAGGAAAAAATCATCAACCACTTCCAGCACTAGGGGAATAGCCAGAGACTTATGCTGAGGTAAATCCAAAAACTCCCTAATCCTTTTCTTAGATAGGGGATAGTCCTGACTTTCCCATTTAAAATGCTCCCTGAGAGTATTCAAAGTATCACCAAAAGAGAAATCCTCTGGGGGAGAAGCAGAAAGGATGGACTCCTCTGCATCTGAATGCTCAAAAGGAGAAAAGGCCTGAGACATTTCCTCTTCATCAGCAGAAATGCTAGAAGTATCAGAGCCAGACAAAGACAAAGCCTCAGGAGAAACATCCCTGCTCCTTTTAGGAGGAGGAGGAGGCTGTGAACCTCTAATAAGGGTCAAAAGATCATTAGTCATTTTAACCATCTGGGATTGAGGGGAACGAGAAGAAACTGGAGCCTGCTTTTTTACAGGTTTACGACTGGAAGATTTACCTGCAAGTCTAAAGGACTAGGGGGGGGGGGGACGGCTGGCAACCACCAAAGTCGCAGTAGAGGTAGTCGGTAAGAGCTTGCTGTCTGAACGAAGAACGGTGGCCTCGGACACCGGCGTTAGCTTAGTGGCTCCAGATGTAGCTGAAGAGGTGACAGGTGAGAGGTCAGAAGGCAAAATGGAGGCCGGAGGCCTGGAGGACTCTGAAAAGGACTCAACCGAGGCCTGTGGTTGAAATTCCACAGACTTCAGGGGCTGCAAAGGCACCTCACAGGCTACCACATGACTGACTACCATCCTAACATCATCCGAGGACTTAACCTTCTGAAGCCTGTCACGGTCCTTATCCTTACGTTTCTTGGGTATAACCGAAGCCTGAAGACCAGTGGATGCCATACCGACAAACTTAGGCCAAACTCCAAAATGTTTAGCTAAAAGCTTAGCCTGATGATGAATAGTACGCGGATTAAAGGAGGCACAGAGATCATAATTAGGAACGTTGTGGTCAAGGCCTAGACAAATAATACAATGGGAATGAAAATCTCTATGGGGAATCTGCTTTCCACAGGTAAGACAATTATTAACCTTTTCTGACATTCGTTAAGGCAAGAAAAGAGGTTCCCCAACGGGGTACTTATCTGTAGTAGACTTCAACTCTGTAGTCAGAAACGAAAAAAGGTAAACTGCCGACCGGCACTTGTGCAAGAAATGCTTCTGCTTTGGTCTCCGTGGTAAGGAAGACTGGGGAAGTGATGTCGGCTGCCTCCTTTTGTATCAGATGTCCTGACATCCTTTACAACCGACGACAGCCAACATCATATTTACTTACCTTTGATATTCTGGCCAATCGAGGGCTATTGGGAGCTGGATAACCCATTGTTTACGACTGCAACAATGAACATCCAACTATACAATAAAATAGGTGCCCAGTAGGAGGGTAGCTGGAATAAAGAAGCTGAACCACGACAAAGTAAAATCTTCTTTTTTTAATACAAAATGGTGACCGCTTTCGCAATGGTAACCATTGCTTCATCAGACAGTTCATTCAAACAGCAAAAGCACTTAAATACTTTAATTCATTACTAGAACAACCAATCCTACCACTCAAAGTTTATTCAGCACTCAGCAATCAATTAATTACTATGGTTACGTTTTGCCCTTAGTTAATTGCTGAAGTCAGAAAAACTCTGTTTAAAAACCACATGCACAAAATGTAAAGACAAGAACATGTGGATAAATATAAATAAAATACATAAAAAGTCAATGAATAAATACATTATACTCATGTTCCCCATTTAGTAACTAGTTATGTGCATAGATATAAACAAACATATATAAAAAATATATATAAAAGTATAAGCAGTACACACTCAACATAATGAATACATATATTCTGCCTAATAAATGCACATGTTGTCCACCTAGTGAATACATATGCTTTAATACATACATCTCAATAAATGCTTGTCTTTAATGATATCTATGCTAGAAGCAGCTCAAGAAATACTGTCATATTGACCCAAAGCCCAGTAGTCTTCTCTTGTTAAAATAGTATTATTATTTTTTATTTTATTTTAACCTTCTAGATTTTAGCTTTGGCTTCAATGGAACATTATCATTCAAACCCAAACCTCTATGTGCACCTAAACACAAAATCCATTTTACTTCCATATTTTCAGTAGTATTGACTATGTCCCCCATCCTATTGCTGACATTCTGAATGTGTAAAACCTGAAACAAAAATATATGATCATCCCCCTTATCCAATGTATGCTTAGCCGAAGCACTATACAGTTGCTCTTTTCTAGTGCAGTAAAGGTGATCCCTTATCCGTTCCCTAAGGTGACGGTTAGTTTTGCCAACATAGAAATGGAAACGTTGTGCAGTGAGCTACATACACTACATTCTTAGTATTGCAATCAGCAGAATTCCTTGGCTCCCATAGACGCCCTGTTTCAGGGTGCTTAAAAAAACTTGATTCATCTATATAAATGCACTGTGTACATTTTCCACATCTATGGGTACCATTCACTGTGCTATCCATCAGAGCAGGTGTCCTTGGATAGCAAAGCTGCTGTTTCAGATTTTTCTTGTTTCTAAATGCAAAATGTGGTTGTCCACCCACTATTTTGGTACTATCCTCATCTACTAACATATGCCAATTTTGTCATATGATGGTTTCAAACCTTTTCACATCCCTTGTATATGGTAAAACCATCGGAATGTATGGTAATACACTATACCTAATACCTACCCTGTCACTACCTACTCTATCAGAGTAGTAGGGCTTAGCTTTACCTTTCCTTTCTTTGTGTACATTATGGTACACCTTATCAATTTTATGTTCACTATACCACCTATTAATGAAATGTGTTCTTAACTTAGTTAATTCATTTCTATACACTTCCTCTTGACAACATAGGCGAGGCACATTCCATTTACTCTACACCGATGGAAGTGCCATCATCTTCGGCAACCAATGATAAGGCAACAACTGCCTCTACAACTATAGCCGTGGCAAGAAAGAAGATTAATATGGAAAGAGGACAACAGGCTTTTTCTGTTCTATCCCTACAGTTTCAAGCAGGGAGGAGAAAATCTGTGGAACAGGACATTTACAGGGTCCAGAAACGGAAAGAGGCACCAGGTCAGTTACAAACTCACACTTTGAAGAAAATGTGGGGGCATGGGCAGGAGAGTTAATATGGAATATTTCCAAATATGAACTGTCTGCAGCTGAGACTTCTTTATTAAACAGATGTTTAAATTTTACACCTTCGACTAAAACGGACATTAGTGAATTTCTGTTATGCCTACATATGTTTACTAGAAATGTAACATTAAAACAACAATTTGGAAATGGCAATGAGGCAAGGGATGTTCAGTTTAAGAAAAAAAGTCTGTATGCACCAATATTGCCGCATAATATAGAAACCTTCTTAAAAGCTTGTGAAAATGCCATTTATAGCACAGGAAACAGTTTTTTAGAAGGAAAATATAATTTGACAGAGTGAGCACAAAGCATTGTGTGACTTGCAGACTAATGATAGCTTAGTTAAAAGACCCGCTGACAAAGGGGGACCAGTGGTGATATTGAACGCTGATTTTTATAAATACACCTATGGAAGAAATGTTATTGGATCCAAATGTATGTGCTGAAGTACCAACAACAATTGCGTTTCAAATGACTGAACAGACTGCTAGTACCTTATATGAATGCATGTGTATGGAACTATTAAGTAAAGATTTTTTTTTAATTATTTCACTGCTGAAAATCCACTCATACCGCAAATCCATGGCCTCCCCAAGATACACAAA
The DNA here is from genome assembly GCF_019279795.1 of Protopterus annectens. NCBI lineage: Eukaryota > Metazoa > Chordata > Ceratodontiformes > Protopteridae > Protopterus > Protopterus annectens. Next base: position 475,421,529 of record NC_056737.1, on the reverse strand, counting down.
GACCCATATAACCCAAAATTTAGAACTATAGTAGCAGGGGCAGAATGGCTAACAGAACCCATCTCTATATACATTGTATATATACACTGGCAGTGAAGCAAATGGGAACAGCAGATACGGGGATACTGGCCACACTAGATGTAGTGTCTTTATTTACAAGTATACCCAATAACCAGGGGATAAGCATGGTGAAATCACTGTTGACAAGGCAGGGAAAGTTCTCTAATACTAAGATAGACTTTCTCTGTATGTTACTAGAACTGGTACTAGAGCACAACATATTTATGTTCAATGGCATATGCTATCAGCAGTTGTCAGGGGTTGCCATGGGCACAAGTTGTGCCAACACATGTGCAAACCTGGTTATGGTCAACTGGGAATATGAACATCTATTAGGTAATCCCCAAATAGCCTTTTATAGGCATTTCGTAGTTGATCTTTTTCTTTTTTGGAAAGGTGATGGTGAACAACTTAAATCCCTGTACGCATACCTAAATACTACTAGTGACTTTTTAACGTTTATGATAAACTGTTCTGAGATGAGTTTAGACGTCTTGGACATTACCAAATACAGAACAAATGGCCAATGGTCTATGAAATTACACAGGAAACAATGCTACAGACCATCTTTTCTACACAGGAACAGTATGCATAACCCTAAGATTTTTCCTAACAATCAGAGGTCAGGCAATGAGAACATCTCACTTATGTTGTCAAGAGGAAGTGTATAGAAATGAGTTAACTAAGTTAAGAACAGGTTTCATTAATAGGGGGTATAGTGAACATGAAATTGATAAGGTGTACCCATAATGTACACAAAGAAAGGAAAGTTAAAGCTAAGCCCTACTACTCTGATAGAGTAGGTAGTGACAGGGTAGGTATTAGGAATAGTGTATTACCATACATTCCAATGGTTTTACCATATACAAGGGATGTGAAAAGGTTTGAAACCATCATATGACAAAATTGGCACATGTTGTTAGATGAGGATACTACCAACATAGTGGGTGGACAACCACATTTTGCATTTAGAAACAAGAAAACTCTGAAACAGCAGCTTTGCTATCCAAGGACACCTGCTCTGATGGATAACACAGTGAATGGTACCCATAGATGTGGAAAATGTACACAGTGCATTTATATAGATGAATCAAGGTTTTTTAAAGCACCCTGAAACAGGGCGTCTATGGGAGCCACATAATTCTGCTGATTGCAATACTAAGAATGTAGGGTATGTAGCTCACTGCACAACATGTTTCCATTTCTATGTTGGCAAAACTAACCGTCACCTTAGGGAACGGATAAGGGATCACCTTTACTGCACTAAAAAAGAGCAACTGTATAGTGCTTCGGCTAAGCATACATTGGATAAGGGGGATGATCATAAATTTTTGTTTCAGGTTTTACACATTCAGAATGTCAGCAATAGGATGGGGGACATAGTCAATACTACTGAAAATATGGAAGTAAAATGGATTTTGCGTTTAGGTGCACATAAAGGTTTGGGTTTGAATGATAAGTGTTCCATTGAAGCCAGTGCTAAAATCTAGAAGATTAAGATAAAATAAAAAATAATAATACTATTTTAACAAGAGAAGACTACATAAACACATGCAGGGCTTTGGGTCAATATGACAGTATTTCTTGAGCTGCTTCGAGCATAGATATCATTAAAGACAAGCATTTATTTAGATGTATGTATTAAAGCATATGTATTCACTAGGTGGACAACATGTGCATTTATTAGGCAGAATATATGTATTCATTAAGTTGAGTGTGTACTGCTTATACTTTTATATATATTTGTATGCTTATATCTATGCACATAAGTAGTTACTACATGGGGAACATGAGTATATGTATTTATTCATTGACTTTTAATGTATTTTATTTATATTTATCCACATGTTCTTGTCTTTACATGTTGTGCATGTGGTTTTTAAACACAGTTTTTCTGACTTCAGCAATTAACTAAGGGCAAAATGTAACCATAGTAATTAACTGATTGCTGAGTGCTGAATAAACTTTGAGTGGTAGGATTGGTTGTTCTAGTAATGAATTAGTATTTAAGTGCTGTTGCTGTTTGAATGAACTGTCTGATGAAGCAATGGTTACCATTGCGAAAGCGCTCACCATTTTGTATTAAAAAAGAAGATTTTTACTTTGTCGTAATTCAGCTTCTTTATTCCAGCTACCTTCCTACTGGGCACCTCTGTTTCAACATTTTCAACTTCTGGGTTGGTTTGGATTTATTTGTATACAATAAATGAGTTTATTTCCATGGTGGTGTTTCTTCAGCCAGTTGTTTGGAAACCTCCAATGCTTTAACTTCAAGGTTTTACACCAAGACAAATGTTCTACAGAATAGTGCATGGTCTGATAATGACATTGGGTGAGTCAATTTCCTTGACCAAGTAAGTACATTTCTCACTTATGTATATCCTGTCTAATCTACATAGCTTCAAGATATGAAGAAAAAAATCTCTACCACTTGTTCTCCTATGAACTACTTCGTCCATCTCATATGTTTTGAAGAAGCTTAAGAATCTCCTCTCCTGGGTGAATACCTGTTTCCATGGACCGCTATCAACATCCCCTTTTTCCGCAATAGTATTAAAATCACCCGCCATTACTAGCATACGCCTTGCTGAAAACTCACACTCATTTAACATAACATTCAAGTCTTTTCATTTTCAACAGGCCAAAAATGCAAGTCAGTGTTATTATTCCCCCTTGTCAACAATCTCCAACAGACAGTCTCACCAAGGGATCAATCTTCTCTTCATCTACCTCTAAAGGGCATCCTGTTTCAATGAAAAATCCCATGCTTTCATTCAACAATCTCTGAAATTCAGCTATACAGCCTTCTTTGAACCCTTTTCTTATTAGCTTCTGGTGTTCTTTATTATTCAAGTGAGTCTCCTACTGCATAATTATTTGTAGCCTGTAAATTCTAATATAGGCCAGCTTTTTTTCCTTTTTAGCACCATCTCTAAAGATTTATTCCTGGAATGCAAATTGAGTAAGTACCATTTTATTTGTTAACCTTTACTCACCTCATTTTTCTGTTTTTTTTGGATTAGATTCACCCTCAGACAGTATAAAATTTGCCTTTCAGCTCCCACAACCAAAACGTTTAGTTATGTACTTACCATAACTTCGGATGTATGGGATCCATCTCGCCTACATTCATAACTGATGGGTTCGGAGCTGATCCATCGGCTCCGACTCGGCCAACTAATACACTAGCACGAAGTCTCTCATTGGCTGGGCTACTCCCTATCCCAGGATGCACTACACCTGCTTCCCCAGATCTTGTTTGTTCGCTTTCATACATCCATGCAAACACAGAAAAACTAGTAGTCACTATAACCAACTAAAGTTCTTCAAGAAAAGATCACCAAAATGGGACTACAGCTCCTCCAAATCCGAATGGAAGGGGGAAAGGAGGGTGGGTACTTATGAATGTAGGCGAGATGGATCCCATACATCCGAAGTTATGGTAAGTACATAACTAAAAGATGTAATGGGATCCTATCTCGCCTACATTCATAACTGATGGGACAGCGTCCCTAGCACCTAAAATCCCGGGTGGATCATTGGATAACACTCCTGAGAACTGTGGAACCAAAGGAAGCCCTGCCTCGAGAAACCACATCCAATTTGTAATGAGAAATGAAAGTGTGCGGAGAAGTCCAGGTTGCTGCAGCACAAATATCATCTATTGATAATTTGGAGTGAAAAGCTGCAGAAGTAGCTATTGCCCTAGTAGAATGAGCCTTGACTGGAAAGAGAAGCTCTTTGTTAGCCTGTGAATAAATAAAAATGATACAATCTTTAATCCATTTAGCTATGGAGGTTTTTGCTACTGGTTGACCCAATTTGTTCAATGCAAAGGAACCAAACAATTGATTTGATTTCCGCATGTGAGCGGTTCTATTCAAGTAAAAACGCAGTTGTCTATGGACGTCCAATTGATGCAAGGTGTATTCTGCGTTATTAGAGAATTCTGGGAAAAACACAGGGAGCTCTATAGTTTGTTGAATACAGAAAGAGGAGGCTACCTTTGGTATAAAGGAAGGGTTTAATTTCAAGGAAACTCTATGCTTGTGAAAAATCAAATAGAGAGGATCAGAACAATGAGCTTGAAGTTCTGAAACTCGCCTGGCGGAAGTTATGGCCACTAAAAAGGCCGTTTTCCAAGACAGGAATTTTAAATCACAGGTAGCAGCTGGTTCGAAAGGACGGGCAGTTAGGGCAGCAAGAACCATATTCAAGTCCCAAGGGGGGACAGGGTGAGATAATGGAGGCCTAAGGAGCCATGCCCCTTTAAGGAAAGCCTTACAAAGTTTGTGAGACATCAATGAAGGTTCAAATGAGGCATGAAAATTAGAGATAGCCGCTAGCTAAACCTTAATGGTAGAAACTGAAGAGCCCAACTGAAAAAGGGAGGCCAGAAAATTCAAAACCTCCGATACTGGTGCAGTAAGAGGGTCTATACCCTGTTCCTGAGCCCAGAAGGCAAACCTTTTCCATTTGCTGGAATAAAGTTTGATAGTGGAAGGTTTATGAGAAGAAGACAATATGTGGACCACGTCCGGAGAAAGAGAATTGTCTTGGACTAAGGATGGAAGTGGAGTAACCATGCTGCCAACTTCAAGGACCTAAGAGATGGGTGAAGCCGTCCTGACTGATGAGTCAACAGGTCTGGCACCGGGCCCAGAAACCATGGACCTTCTATCGCATGCCTCTGTAGGAAAGGGAACCAAACTTGACGAGGCCAGTGCGGGGCAATCAAAATCATCTCGCTCTCCAGGAAAATGGCCTTCTGTATCACCCTCGGTAGGAGGGGAAACGGGGGGAAGGCGTAGAGAAGACCGGGGGGGCAAATGTGGGTCAGAGCGTCCCTGGGAATCTGTCCCTGAGAAGGGAACAGCGTGAAGAACTCTCTGCATTTCGCATTGTGAGGGCTGGCAAACAGATCGCAGCAAGGGAGACCCCATTTGTGGAAGATTTTCGCAGTTACTCTCTGGTTGAGGGACCACTCGTGGGGTAAAAGAATGGTCCTGCTTAATCTGTCCGCAATCACATTGGATTTCCCCGGTATGTGCGTTGCCATTAGAAAGCGGTTGGTAGCTACCGCCCAGTGCCAAAGTCTCATGGCTTCTCTGCACAGTGGGTAAGACCTGGTTCCACCTTGCTTGTTTATATACCAAACCACCGACATGTTGTCGGACAGGATAGCAATCGGACCTTGCGGAAGAGCGTGATGGAGAGCTTGAAGTATCAAGAGTACCGCTCTCATCTCCAGGACATTGATATGCAAATGCGTTTCCTGGATCTGCCATGTGCCTTGGACCGACCTGTCCAGGTAATGACCCCCCCACCCTACCTGGGAGGCGTCCGTAGTCACACTGGCAACGGGACGTTGAGGTATAAAGGGTCGCCCCTGGTCGAGATTGGATTGGAGAAGCCACCAACGCAGATCTCGATGGCAATTCTCCGTGATCATGACTAAATGGTTCAAGGGAAATTCCTGGCAAGACCATTGAACCGACAGTAGCCATTGTAAAATTCGCATGTGTAGTCTGGCCAAGGGAACTAAAAGTATGGTTGACGCCATCGAGCCCAACAGTTGTAGAATCCGATGGGCCGGGGCTCTTAGTAGGGGAAGACAGGATTTGACTTGATTTTGTAGGACCTGGATTCTTGCTGCCGGTAAAAAGGCGCGCATTCTTTTTGTGTCTAAGTCTGCGCCTATAAAAGTAATACGCTGAGATGGCTGTAGTACAGATTTTGCAAATTGAACGTAATCCCCAAGAAACGGCCCAAGGTGAACGTGGCGTTGAGCCTGGAATAGTAGATGCTCGGAGGTGGCAGTAAGGAGCCAGTCGCCTAGATATGGAAACACTTGGAATCCCAGACTTCTCAGGTGAGCAGTTACCACTGCCAGACACTTGGTGAACACCCTGGGGCTGTGGTGAGACCAAAGGGCAGTGCTCGAATTGGAAATGACTGACTCGAGGCGAAGCGTAAATGTCTCCTGAACTCTTGAGCTATCGGAATGTGATAGTAAGCGTCCTGGAGGTCTATGGAGCACATCCATGCATCTTTCTCCAGCAAAGGAAGAATAGATTGAAGAGTGACCATTCGAATTTGGATTTTTACAAAACGATTCAATGAACTGAGGTCCAAAATGGGCCTGAAGTCCCCTGTCTTTTGGTACCAAAATAATCTTGAGTAAGTTCCTGATCCGATCTGGTCGATGGGGACAGGCTGGATGGCTCCTTTTCTAGCAGCTTTGAAACCTCTAATGCTGCCTGATCCCGCTGACTGGGTGGTACGTCCGGGATTTCCCTTAAAGAAAGGCGGGGGGTTTGTTGAAGGGGATGATGTATCCTCCGGTAAAATGCGGCACCCACTGATCGCTTGTTATGGATTCCCAAGCTTGTGGGTGCGCCAAAAACGACCCCGACTGGCTCGAGTTGCACAGTCGGGCAACAACTCAGGGACGCTGGTTGTATGAAGAACCACGAAAGGAACCAGAGTTACGGGGCCTCTGCCACCTCTGGGCGGCGTCTTCCAGAATCCCCTGCCTCTGGGGGGGGAATCACTGGGTGGAGTAGGGAAAGACTTCTGAGATTTTCTAAACCACATTTTCCTCCTCTGAGCCTTGGGGTAAGGCCTAGAAGGAGTGGAAAATCGGGCCCCAATGGCAGTCAAAGTCTTGCCCTCCTGCTCGCACCGGGTTAGTGTGTCCTTCACCTTGGGTCCAAACAAAGATGACCCATCAAAGGCCGGCGAAGGAAGACTTGAAGGCCTCCGCAAATGAACACAAGCGTAACCAGGCGTGTCTCCTGAGGGCAACGCCTGTTCCCACTGCTCTACTCGACCCTTCGGCCGCATAGGAAATGAGCCTCATGGACGAGTTAACAATGGATAACAGGGTAGTCATCTGGCGCCAACAGTCGGGCCAGCGCCTCAGGTAGATTACCAACAAGGGAGTCATTTAGCTCTTTAAGGAGATCCCTTTGGAGCCTAGTGAAAGGACATAAATAATTCAGCGACCGTAAGGTAAAGGCCGAAGACAGGGTACGCTTCCCGTACCTATCCATGCTCCTGGAATCCTTATTAGGAGGATGAACAGACGTTGAAGCCTCTGCCACGTTCTGCTGTGTGGCAGAAGCCACCACCAAAGCATCTACAGGCACACCCTTTGTCAAAAATTCCTTCTGGGGGGGCTGACAGAAACTTATTGGGTCTCGCAGGCACCGGTTCCACAGAATCAGGGTGTTCCCACGCCCTTCGAGAAACCAAATCCAGGAGTTCATCGAAGGGCGGAGACACCCAGGAGGCGGAAGGCTGGGCCCCAAAGGCCTTGAGGAAGACTGACTCCTCAGCTGAAGGGGTTTTGGCTTGCCAGTCACCTCTCTGTCTCAGAATCTCCAAGATATCTGAGAAGGAGATATCATCCGAAGATGATTTGGGGACCCTTCTGCCATCGAGGTCAGTATCTGATGTAACAGACTCATCTTGGGAGTCTACGTTTCCTCTTACACAATTTCTTCCGTGGGGTTCGTCCGAAGCAGTTTCGACGGACCTCCGGAAGAAGGGAACCCCGATGGGGGTATCCTCAGGCCCTGGGGCCCGCTGCCGGGAACTGCAACACAGCAGAGGCACCAGTCTCCAAATCTAGGGACGGTGAGGTAGAATTCTGCTGAACCGGCAAAGGCATGGCCAGCGTGCTCCTCATGGCCTCAAAGGCCGGACCTCCAGAATCCAAGGAGGTCACTGGTCTAGAGGTCACTATGGCACTGGGAATTCCAGCAGCCGATGCTCCGAGGGGAAGACTAGGCACCAAAGCACCCAATCCCAAAGTGTTCCCCTCGGGCCCGGCTGAAGAAGTCGCAGTACCAAACCCTGAACCGGAGGACAGGGTAGGAAGCATAGTCGAAACGGAGAGACCTCGAAGGGGTATCTGCTCCGACTGTATGGCTCCGCTTTGCTCCACCACCACCGACTCCAACGGCTCCGAGGAGGTTGGAGGAGGAATCGAATGTGTTGGAGGGATCGCTCGAAGCTAACTGTGCTGGAGCCGAGACCAATTTAGTAAAAACTGGAGACTGGAATAGCCTCTGTATCACCCTATCCAGGTCCGAATCAGAGAGTCTAGATGATTTAGAGGAGGTAGACAATCTAGAAGACTTTCCTCTCGGCTCCAAGAGAGAAGGGGACCGGCTCCGAAATGGCTCCAACGCTATCGGCGCCAGCTCCACCACAGCATGGACCACCATCGGCGCCGAAGGAGCTTTTCGAGCCGAGGGGGAAGAGTCTGAGCTGCACACCTCCACCGCCCGCCATTGGAACCGATGGAGGTGATTCACCTCGATACTCCAACCTGCGGCTCCGAAACTAATGGAGCCGAGGCAAGAGGTATCGAGGCAGACCTCACCCTCGGCCCCGAAGTCAGTGGAGCCAAGGAAGAAGTCAATTTTTGCTTTTTAGTAGACGGTTCCGACGGACTTGTCGGAGCCGACGATCTTTTCTTTTTGGAAGCAACCGGAGGATCTAAGGCTTCCTCAAAGGAGGGTTTAATAAGCCCTTTCAAAATCAGCTTGTTCTTGAAGAACCCTAGAGGAGAAAGCATGACAGACACTACATGTCTCCCGCAGATGTTTCGGCCCCAAACAATAAACGCAAACTGAATGGCTGTCTGTGATGGACATTTTGTAACTGCACCGAGTGCATTTTTTAAAGCCTGACTTCTGCTCCTTTGACATAATACAGGCCCTCAACAAGCAATAAGACTATCACAAAAAAGCGCCAACTGAAGAGCGCGAGACACAATGGCACGAGTACTGAGGAAAATTTACCTCAAAAAGAACACAGTGAACTGACACAGACAAAACAAGTTCAACGGCCCAAAGCCCTCTAATTTAAACGGGCTTGGCCCGAAAAACAACTAACCAAAACTTAAATAGCACTTAAACAGCACTCAAAGGTAGGGCAAAGGCCCTCTAACTTAAACGGGCCTTGCCCGACTGAAAAAAATAAAGTACTAGAACACAGACACGAGATATATAAATTACAAAGAATAGCTGTTAAAACAGCTGTTTGGTTAATATCGAGAAAAACCCCACAGTCAAAGACCAGTAAAAGGTAAAAAAGAACCACTTAGCTCCAGCCAAGTCGAGACCACGTCCAGCTTGTAAAGCGGCAAACGAGATCTGGGGAAGCAGGTGTAGTGCATCCTGGGATAGGGAGTAGCCCAGCCAATGAGAGACTTCGTGCTAGTGTATTAGTCGGCTGAGTCGGAGCCGATGGATCGGCTCCGAACCCATCAGTTATGAATGTAGGAGAGATAGGATCCCATTACATCAAACCTTTTGATTTTTAATATAAACAAGCCATTTTGTAAAACTATATGCAACCTTTCAAATCCCAGTAAACATTCCTTCTTTCCCCTGGACTGAGCCATCTTTGTCTTGGCACCCTGCCCCCAATCTTATTCTCTAAATGATGCTCTCCCAGTCTAACCATTCTCTCAGCATACCCCTTTTCAAGCATCATCTCTTTATAGGCTATCCCTCTTCTTGTAAATTACCTGTCTGTAAACTTTCACTGTTGACTACAATATATGCTACTGCATTTGCTACCAATTTGCATCTAAGTGAACAGTTTTTTTTTTTTGTTTGTTTTTTTAACTAAGTCTCTTGAAGAAAATCCCTCTAATGCTAACTCTGGAAGTTGGTGTAGAGGGTTAAGGCTGTTAGCAGTAGTTCCTGTGATATAGAGCAATTCCCTCAGCCCAAATTTGCATGCTGAGTGACCTTCAGCAAATCACTTAACTAGACAGTGTTTGGGGGCAAGTGAGAATTTGGGCTAGACTCCTCATGAATCCTCTGGTCTGCAAACCTATTAAATACCTATGAACTAACTGTCATGTCCAAATCTTGTTAATTCCAGACTTTCAGTTTATCAGACTTTACTAGGTGGCATTAAGCTTCCAATGCTGCCTCATGTCACCTGATGATTCCCTGCTTTTCAAATCGGCATACAGAGTCTTCCTACTGGTCCAGCCCCTAGATGAAACGCACTATAGACAAATTCAGTATGGCAGTCATAAGAAAGCTCTTTACTCCCCCATGCATAAAGTATTCTTCTTTAACCTACTACACTCAGAAATACATTTCAAGTTTTCAAAATAGGTGATTTAACTTCTGAGTTACATAATTTCACATTTTTAATTGAGCATCTTACCTTCCCCTTCCTCTAATCATGGAAATTTGTCAGCATTTTTACATTAATTTTCAGTTATACTCTATTACTGTGCACTTTACAAAAGAAAATACATTTTTAATCCATTTTGTTACAGTTCTTCCTGCACTTTTCCCTGGCTGCCATAGCATCAAATGAGTCTACTGTTCTACTTGTAGATCCCTTAATTTCTCTATGCTTTCTTTGTTTACCTCTAAATACAGAAAATGGTTTTATAGGAAGACTCTCTCCAGCTACCATTTCCATCTCTTATTTCCTCATTCATCTCATCCTGTGGATCATTTTGACACCTTTCATAAATTAAGCTGCCCAATTCTTCCAAGGTCTGATTTCGATAGCAAAAAGGGGGGAAACTTTGAAATTCACTGGATATAGTATATCAGTCCAGCATTCCAGTATTTCCAGAAAATGGTGACAAATCCATTTATTCTAGCAACGGTAGTGGTAGAAAGTGTGTGTGTGTGTGTGTGTGTGTGTGTGTGTGTGTGTGTGTGTGTATATATATATATATATATATATATATATATATATATATATATACATATATACATATATACATATATACACACACACAGGCGGAAATGCACTTTTGCGAATTACACTTTACTGAAGCACGGTACAGTGGGGATAAGGGAATATACTCTTTTCCCCACTGTAGTGCGATCTCGGAGTTAGTATATTTAAGTAGGAGTGTGGGGTGCAGGGAGGCTTATCGCCCTGCAAAAATGTGTCTGTAGTGTGTTTTGTGTGTATCCGCGGTGGTGGTGCTGTTGTCGCCTCACAGTAAGATGCTGTCCGGTTCGATTCTCAGCTAGAGCGTCTTCTGCGTGGAGACATGCGTGAATGGGCGTACCTTCGTTGAAGGTTGTGTGTCAGGCCTGGCAAGCCGGTATGTAAAAATCAACTGCTAATCATTAGCGGACCGGAGTTCCGCTGTGGCGACCCCTAACAGGGAAAAGCCAAAAGACACAAACAAAGTGCGTTTTGTGTGCGGTTTTATGCATTGGTAAAATGTAAAAGTTTTTCCTTAACTTCTTCTTGGAAAGCTTCCAGTTCTGTCGACTTATCTGCATAGTCTTGCAGAGATTTCTGTATTACATGTCAGTTTAAAGCCAATAAGGGTATTTATCTGGACAGGCTTGAAAGATTGCTTAATAATCGTCAGTTCCAAGTAGCATGCAGAGGGGACACACTTCTGAGGCAAGAAAGCTTTGAAGATTTTAGTGCTTAAACTACCTTTTTGGGTGACTCATCTCAAGACCCTGCCAGTGTGTGTGGAAGGAGCCCTGAAGCTTTGAAAGCTGGCTGGTGGACATAGCATGGGCAGGATATAACCCAAATAACTTATCTTATTGTAACAGTAATTTAATGAAGAACATCTTATGTGATTCTCTGGCATAGTTCAGTATTTCTCAAGGAACTTAAACTTAGGAGATATTACAGTACCACTTACTTCACGCATGCCTGCTAACAAATGCTTAGTGCAGTGTTTCTGCAAGAGAGAAGAAAAGCTCCAGTAAAAACACATATATGACAGTACAAGTAAAACAAAGAAATTCAACTGTCTTTGGCGGTCAGAAATTCCACAATTACATTTATGGCAAATCAGTAAAAATGGAAAAAGATCACACGCCTTACTTCTGTCAAGATAGTACCTGAACTGTTTATGCACATCCAGAGTATGCAGAATCCTTTATCCCTGATTTTTACTTTCCGGGTAGAAAATTGGGAGACTGATGGCTTGATTCAAATCAAACTCTGAAACCACTCTGGGCATATTAGAGGGATTTGTTCTTAAAGTTACCCTATCCCTGTCTTATACAAGGGAAGGTTCACCCACCATGAGAACTTGCAACTCAGTTACTCGTCTTATAAATGTCAAAGCAATAATAAGTGTACAGTCTCCCAAGTCAAGAACCTTAAATCAGCCTGATGAGCTGGTTCGGAATGTGACACAATCAACTTTTCCAGCACAAAGTTTAGATCCCATGGAAGAGGGATATATTCATGAGGTCTTCTGAGGTGTAAAATTCCTTTCAGAAACTATTTTGCCACAAAAAAAAGGTAAGAGACAAGCTGAAATGGCCAAAAGATGAACCTTTGAAGTGGAATAAGAGGCCAGAGGATAGTAACTCTCACAAATATTTGAGTACCAGTGGTACAAAATCCCTGAAGGGTCCCTGTTTATTGGCAAATAACAGACTAGAAAATCTCTTCCATTTGCCAATGTATAATTTTCTATAAGCTGGGAGAACCAGTTCTGCCTGGATCAGAAAGAAGAGTCACCACAATGATTTTTGTGGAATTTTTCTGAATCTTCAGAATTTCCTGGAAATCAATGGGAAAACTGGAAATGCATATAGGAATATCCTCAACCAGAGAAATGAAGGACCATTTGTTTTCTTGGCTTGCTTGCAAGGAGTCCGGGAATAGAATCTGTTCAGCTGTCTGTTTTGAAAGGAGGCAAACAGGTCTACATGAGCTGCTTGCATGTCTGGATCAGTTCCAGGAAGACCTATTCATGAGTTTCCATTTGTGATGGTTTGCCCAGGATCTACTTAGCTCATCTGCCACTATGTTCTGCTCTGACACTATGTAAGATGTCTGGAGAGTTAAAGAATACTAAAGAGTTAACTGCCAAGCTACCACTGCCAGCCAGCACAGAGGGTACAACCTGGTGTCCCTGTTTATGTTCCATAATTGTGGTGCTGTCTGTAATTATCTGGAGAGGACTTTGGTCCCATAAATGATGTAGAAACTTTACTGGCCTGAATCACAGCTGACATTTCTTTGATACTGATGTGCTTTATGTCATGTCTGAACTTCCACAAAGTCCTCACACTTTTATTCCCTTTGAAGCTGCTCCCCAAGCAGACTCTATACATACAGATTGTGTTGGAAGGGGTGGAGAAAAAGGCAGACCTGGGAAGTGAGCTATCTGATCATCCACCAAAACAGTTCTGACTTGATAAAGCCCAAGACTGGAATATGAAACTCCAGGAGATAAGAATGTGGAGTCTACATATTTTTGAGGCACCAATTAATCTCTCTCGTATGTAGCCTGTCAAAGGAAAGCATAAGAATCAGTAGCCATGCAGCCTAGCATACTGAAATTCTCAGTATTAGCTCAAGACTGGTTTTAAAAGTTAAGAAACTACCAGAAACAAATCCACCTTCTCTTGAGGAAGAAACCTTCTGTAACACAGTGTATCAGGTAACCTAGAAACACAAGCCTGTGTAATAGCACAAGGGAGGATTTTCTACATATTTATCTGGAATCCCAGATGACTTAGGAGGGAAGATAACTTTTGAGAACCTGTGATAACTGGGAAAAGACTCTGCACAAATTAGCAATTCATCTAAATACGGAAAACTGTCAATGTCCTACATTCTGTAGTGGGCCACCACTTTGGATAGACATTTTTAAACACTGTTGGTGCAGTGGGCAACCCAAAGGGTAATGCAGAGAATTTATAATGTGAACCAGACACAGAAAATCTTAGGAATCCCTTGAAGTTGTTTGCTACTGGAATATTATGGTAAATATCGTTGAGGTCTCAAGTCATCATAACACACTTAAATAAGATTTTAGCCAGCCAACTAAGACTGTTCGAAGGGTCAAACTCTTGACTTTTGGAATCACTGCAAAAAGACTAAGAGGAGACAGATCCAAAATTGGCCTCCAAAAGTACTCCTTTTTTGAATCAGAAACATTCTGGAGTAAAAGCTCTATCCTAGTTGATCTGCAGAAATATGCTACGACTCATGCGTCTTAATGTTTTGAAGAACTTAGGGATACAACTCAGAGGGTGGGGGGATCCTCCTGAAAAAAGGGGGCTTTTGTCCATTGCCAACTGTAACCCTCCTGAATTGCCCTCAAAACTTTTTTATCCAATTTAATTCTACTGACTGGCAAAAAAAAAATTACTGGAAAATGGAAATCAAAATCTAAACCAATGGAAGAAGTAAACTGATTAAAGTAAGATCTATCCCTCAGGAGGCTGGGAAGCAGAACACACTTTCAAACTACTGGCAGATTTCAGCATAAACTTCCATATGCAGACCTAGTAATTAAGAATTCTAAAGGCTACAGTAAAGGAACAAAAATCTCTTATTTAGTATTTCCAGCAGTTTAACCTCCTTAGGATCATAGGAGGTTACCAGGCTAATGGCCCTAGAGCGTTTTCAAACCCAGCCATGTAGTACCATTATTCCCTTACAGACCAAGATATGTAGTCCATATTTGTGAATCCATGATCAGCACTGGTTGCCCGTGTCTAAGAGGGACACAGATGAAACCCCTTGGGTAAATGAATGATTTCCCATCCAGTTGTACAAGTTGCACTTAAATAGGGTCATTGAAGAGCTCAGTTTCACGTGAATTGGAAGTTTGTTCCATAGGAGTGGCAATCTCATGGGAGAAGTACCTCTCTCTCCACTATGCCCTGTTGATGTCACACGCTAGGTTAAAGTGCCTTTGGTGACGGAGTCTTGTCCCATTTGATTTGCAGAGCTGCAGCATTTCCATTAAGGCAGGGCTCGAGATTGCTCTGTATGCCAGCCACAAGTCACATCTGAGCAGTCTATACAATACAGAGTACAGTGACAGACCCTTCAGTCTGTCCATGTAGGTCATGTGTTGAAGTGCCTAGATTTTCTTAGTGAGAAACCTCACCTCTGAAGTGTCTTTAGCTGCTTCAGGTGTCTGGTGAAATAAATGCAAAAGGGAGCACTGTACTCCATTACTGGTCTAATGGGGGACAAGTACAGTGGAGTTATATCCTCAGTCCTGGATGCTATGCCCTTACTTATCAGGTGTGCAACGTAAAAGACCTTCCTTACCACTGTGGACATATGATGATCAGAGTGGAGGTTGCTATCAACCTACATTCCCAATCACCACCAGGTTGGTACTGGGGGGGGGGGGCTATTATTGATACTGTAATTTGCAGGGACTTCTCTTTTCCTGAAAGGTATAATAATACATTTTTTGCATTAAGTTCAAGTCCATGGCTTTGGCACCAAACATGTATGTATGTAATCCCATTTTGTAGTATGTTGACATTGGCTGGAGATTCAAGGATTGCACCCAGTTTGCAGTCGTCAGTGAATTTGGTGAGCTACAGGGCCATCTGTTTTTACCTGAGTTTCAGAGAAATAGATTCCAAACAGTAGGAGGCCCAGCACAGAACCTTCTGGAACACCACTGGTAATAGATCTGCTGGTAGAGGTGGAATCCCACAGCTTTGACTGTATGTGTTTGTTTGGTGAGGCAGTTGCCTACCCATCTAAAGATGTATGGGTAAAATGTATTTATTTATTTTATTTTACATTTGTTGACTGGGCTAGTCTAACTAGATACATGTCCATTTTCAGTAGAGGCCCGGGGAGAAAAGCTCCAAGACACATACAAAATACAATATAGAAAGTTGCAACAATCCAAGTTAAAACAACTGTTGATAACAAAATACTAATACAGTACTCATCGTGAGCAAAACACAAACAGTAAAGTGTAATGTACAAGAGATGTTACTATTTACATATATACATATATTTAAATTGCAGTAACATGATCATTTGGTTCTTAAAGGATAGGTTTATAAAGGCAAAGAGCATTCATTAATGTAAAGGCAGAAAGTTAGTCAGGGTTAGTACAGGGGCATAACCAATGTGTATTGAGAAATAGTTTTAGATTCTGTTTAAAAAGTGTTAGTGAAGACAAAGATACGAGTTCAGAGAGCAGAAGATTCCAGAGCTTACCAACAGTATTAGAGAACAGAGAGTCTCCTGCCAAGTTGTTGGATCTGCAAGTAGTGATCAGCAGTTTGAGGAGCATAGATTCTTAAGATTGTTGTAAGGGGTAATGAGGCTAGTAAGTATTGGTGGGTTGATACAGGGTCTTATGGGCTATAGCAAGCTGGTGAAATTGAAGCTGGTTTAGAAACTCTAGCCATCCTAGTTGCTTTAGATTAAGACAGTGGTGAGTTCTATAAGGAGAGCCAGTGGCAAATCTAGTAATATTATTATAGGAAATTGCCAGTTTGTGGAGGTTGTTTTTAGAAAGATTAGTGTATATAGGTGAAGCATAGAGTAGAGTGGAGATTAAGTGAGTTCTGGCTATAGCAGTCCTGGCTACTGGTGTAAGAAAGGGTTTGATTCTATAGAGGGACCCCAATTTTTTGTTGACTGATTTTATTGTGCTATTTATAGGAGTTAAGGTTGTTACCTATTGTTATTCCTAAGAGTTTGGTGGTTGGGTCGGGAGATATGAGAGTGCCATTATTAGATATGAGTGTGAAATTTATTGGGGTAGATTTTCGGGTTGGAGTGAATAGTAAAAGTTTAGTTTTTTGGGGGTTTAGGAGGAGGCAGCCGTTTAAAAACCATTGTTCAACTGTATTGAATACTTTTTGCATAAGGGTCTGTAGTTCAGTTGGAGAAGTGGCTGAACAAATAATTGTACAGTCGTCTGCGTACTGAATACAGGTGACAAGAGGAATTGCTGAGTGAAATCATTAATAAAAATTAAAAATACGAGTGGGCCTAATATGGAGCCCTGAGGAACACCAAGGGAGATGGGAAGGTGATTAGATAGATTATTATTCCACAGCACAGCCTTTTGTCTAATGTCTAAGTAAGATTTGAAGCAATTTATGGCTAGGGGTTCAAGTGAAAGGGATTTCAGTATATTTAGAAGGAGCTGGTGATTAACCATATCGAAAGCTCTAGATAAATCAATAAAGACTGCAGAGGAAAGCATATTATTATTGCGTTTTTTGTTAATGCAGTCTGTGAAGGATAGCAGGGTAGTAGTAGTAGTAGTAGTAGTACTGTGGAAAAGTCTAAATCCATGTTGACAGTTGGCAAGTAAGTTATTTTGGAGTAGGTGGTTAAGTAGTTGCTTATGGATGCATTTCTCCATTATTTTTGCTAGAGGAGACAGTAGAACTATAGGAAGATAGTTGGAAAAGTCATTGGAGTTCCCACCTTTATGTAATGGGATGATATGAGAAAATTTCCAGATGGGATAGTTCCTTCATTTATGGTTCTGTTATCTATATTGGAGATGGGATAGGCTATAGCTTTAGCTCCTTTTTACAGGTATTCTGCTGGAAGTTGGTCAGCTGAGGGGGTGGTAGGTTTTAGTTTTTGGAGAAGGGAGCAGATAAAGGAAGTAGAAACTGGGTGTAACTGAAATGATGGAGGTGGGCTTGTAGTAGAAGTAGGCAGATTTGAGGTAGCTGGAGATAGTTGGTTAGTTAGAGTTTAGATGGTGTCTGTGAAGAAGGAATTGAAGGCATTAGCAGTCTGTGTGGGGTTCTCAGGATTAGATTCTTGTGGGTTAGAAGTGATAGACTGCCTGGGTATAATAGTTTGTTAATGCTAGTCCAAAACTTTTGTGGTTTCTTTTGGTAGGTTTGCTGTAGTTGGAAGTAAAAGGTTTTTTTTTTGTCTAAAAGGATGTTTTTTTTGTATTATTTCTAAGTTGTCTAAAGATTTGGTGAGCTATAGTATTTTTTGTAGTACACCATTTTGTCCAGGATTTGTTTCTAAGAAGGATTTTTTTAACTGGTAGCATTTGTGAGCCAAGGGGCAGGTTTAGCTTTATTTCTAACACAGTGAGTTGGGGCACGTTGGTCAAGGATGGCTAAGAATGTGGAATTAAAGTATTCCACTGCTTCATTTAGTGGGAGGGATTTTATTGGTGACCAATTACATTGCTTGAGTTCTGTCTGGAAAAGGTCGGGGTTAAATTGCTTTTTGGTACGTATTGTCCTGAAAGTGTTCGGGTAAGTTAGGTCGGTTTTATGTCTGATAATAAAAGTTAGTGAGTGGTTACTTAGGTCATCTGGTAGGGTTTCTGCTTTATAGGTTTGATGAGGAGTGTTAGTAAGAATCCAGTCTAAGTTACTTTCTTTGTTATTAGATTTATTAATTCTGGTGGAGGAGATAATAGTTTGAGAGAAGCCATATAGGTTAATATGGGTGGTAGGGTGAACATTACTACAGGACTTCCAGTCGATATTAAAGTCTCATAGGACTATAGTTTCTTATGGGAGATTAATAAAAAGCCAGTTAAGGATATTTTCAAGTATATTAATGTTACTTCTTGGAGGTAGGTAGATACAGATAATATATATGGATTTACATGAGTTGACCTGGAATTTAGAAATGAATATTTCAGCATTGTTGTCTGAAGGTGGTCTAAGGTTTGCAGTGCTAACTTGTAGCTCTGCTTTATATAGGATTGCTACCCCTCCTCCCTTTTTGGCTGTGCGGTCTAGTCTAAGGATATTGTAACCAGGTGGAGTGACTTCATTGTCTTTCACTCTAGGTTTTAGCCATGTTTCAGATAAACATAGGATGTCAAATAGGTGGACATCTAGGAGGGCATGGAGGTGTGCAATTTTACTGTTGATGCTATGTGTATAGTAATGTGCTATAGAGAGTGAGTTAGAAGGTTTGGTAGGGGCATGGGTACTAGTGGTGTTAGGGTTGCACTTTTCAGTGGCAACGGTGTTGTTTGGGCCGGGGTTAGGATGAATGTCCCCGTCTAGTAAGGAGTAGAGGTATATTCCGTTTATGGGATAGTGAAGCTTACAATAATAGTAAAGTAATTTTCTAATATTTAGATTGGTATACTTAAAGTGTGCTAGTCTATGATATTTGGCTTGTAGGTAGCAGGGTTTGGATGTGATGTATACGAAATTTTGAGAGATAGCTAGTGTTGGTGATGACGTATGTTTGGAGGGGAACAGAGGGGTGGGATATAATGGTTGTTCGTGGGAGGTTAGCAGATAGGCAATAGTTAGAGGAGGAAAGAGTGAGACCAAGAGTAATAGTTATACTTGGCGAGGAATGGGTGATAAAGTCATTATGTTGGATTGAAAAGTGGAAGAAGAATGGGCAATAAGGTAGTGTAAACTGGTTAGGAGATATATCAGTAGGTGAGGTGATGTAACAAGGAGGGGTGGGAGGTAAGATAATTAGGGGTGTGGTGTGACAAGGAGGTTTGGGAGTGCTAAAGAGGTGACCTGCCAGATTGGAGCAGATGTAATGGGGGTGTGGTTTTAGAGGAATAAATGTAGGAGTAGTGGGGGTGGGTGGGATGTGGGGGCAGGGTAGGGGAGCAGAGTAATCTGCAGGGCGAACGGAGCGGGTAGACAGAAGAACCAGAGAGAGAGAAGACTGTTGAGGATGACAATCAGTGAAGTGGGAATGTCTGCAGGTAAGTTTGCAAGTAAGAGATGTTGAAAAATATTAAGAGGCTAACAAGGATAGACTAGGGGTGTTAGAGGAGTAATATGAGGTTAGGTATTCTGGGACAGTACTGAAAGAGTGAAGCAATAATCAATAGTAGGCTGGGAACTTAGGGAGATTTGGTAAAGAATTGGTAAAGAAATAGCAAGACAGAAGGCTTATAGTACAGCATCACCTAGTGGTCAGTCACTTTTATAGCAGCAAAAGAGTCCCCTAAAGGGGGATATCAGGCTAAGGGAGAGGGGGAGATATCCTGGTTTGCAACAAAGGGGTATAAATGGGGAAGTAAGGGTTAATCAAATGCTAGGGGGGTTGGCTGCTGGCTAACCTGGCTGGGAGGCTTGCCTAACCTAGCAGTAGCTTTACATTAATATTATTGTTACAATTGGTAGTAGCGATTACAGCACATACTTTCACTGTCTTTCTTTCAAGGAAAAGACTCTCAGGGAGCTGGTAGGTAATTCTGTAATCTGGACTATTTTCTTAGGCAGACAGCAGGGCAAATTCAGATGGACTAGTGCAGGAACACAAGGCTGGTACATGTAGAAAGAAAGGAAAATGTGGTGAGGCAAACAAATACAGGAACTAGAGAGTACAAGCATAGAGTTATCACAGACACAGTTACTTATGTTACATCTGCAGGTAGTTACATTATTCTTATTGTTTTTACCAAAAAAATACTGTTTCCAGTTCTTTTCTGTGCTACAGCAGTTCTAAAATAGAATACAGCAGGATGAAGATAAACTAGGGGGAAACTATAGAACATCAATACGAGGTCGCTCCCCTCTCAACACAGACTGCAGTGTGGGAACACTGGTCTATTATACCTCTATGAGTAGATACATATGGGGGGAAATACCTTGCTCAAGACACATTCAAGTAAGCGATTGTTAAATTCTGCATTACATAAAACATGTCACGTTATTATATTGGTGCGCAAGCAGTATATATTATAGCTCACCTGATAGCTATGCAGTCACACTCTGGATAAATTCCACCAAAATACAGACAACTAGCTCAGATAAGCAGAACTGCATTAAAAAGGTACATGCTAATTAGTAAAAAATAGAGATAATGTATAATCAGACTGGCTAGGAGAGGATGTTACACTCCTTACACATCGCCGGTTTATTAGGTCTGATATACTCTACTGGCGGCCAGTCCAATTGCCTATGCTCAGCACAACCTGAGAGATAAACATTCAGAAATAAGCAGCAGATAACTAGGGATGAATGTATGGTGTAATACACCAACAAACAAACCGCTACGGGGCCCGAACACAACACTTTAAAGGAGCCTTCTCCGATAATTGATGTAATATACAGGCAGAAAGTGTTCAGAAAACAACAACTGTTTATGAGTGAGTCGCTAACCAGGTTTGAGCATTAACAACTGGAACCAGCACATATTCTGTTAAGCTGCTATATAATAAGAAGTTATGTTCTTACCATAACGTTCCATGTTAGTTGTCTTCTTCTCGCCTTCCGTCTTGCTGGATGGGTTCGGAGCCGATCCTCGGCTTCGACTCTGCCTATACTATAGCTCAAGAGCTATTTTTACCGGCTCGAGGCAGCCCTATAACCCACAATACCATGCGCTAACTCCCCAGATCTCGTTTGGAAGCCAAGACATAGTATAAATATAATATCATATCATCATAATCCTCATTTGCAAGTACGGGCTCCCAGGTAGTAACATTAAGGATAAGGAGAAACCGTAACATGTTATATCTCCAGAAATGGAAGGACCCAGAGACCTCAAGTCTATCCAGGCTAGGGGGCAGGAGGGAGGGACGCAAGAAAGAAGGCGAGAAGAAGACAACTAACATGGAACGTTATGGTAAGAACATAACTTCTTAATGTTAAGTTGTCATTCTCGCCTTCATTGTTGCTGGATGGGACAGCGTCCCTAGCATCTTAGTCCTGGGTGGCTCAATGGAACAGACTCCTGAGTACAGTGGAACCAAAGTCAGCTCTATTTCTGGAGGCTATATCAAGTTTGTAATGGGCAATAAAGGTATGTTTGGAAGCCCATGTAGCTGCTGCACATATGGCATCTAGTGGTAACCTTGCTTGAAATGCTGTTGATGTTGATAGTGCCCTGGTTGAATGAGCCTTAGGCCTAGACGGAAGTTGCCTGTGTCTCAACTCATAGACAAAGGTAATAATAGATGTCAACCATCTGGAAAGAGTAACCTTCGATACCGGAAGCCCTTTCTTTCCTGCAGCATAAGAGAGAAAAAGCTGGTCTGACTTTCTGAGTTGTTTTGTCCTGTCTAGATAATACCGTAATTGGCGATGAACATCTAATGAATGTAATTTCTGTTCAGCCCTGTTGGCATAGTCTGGGAAGAAGACAGGCAAGTCAATGGAGTGGTTTAGATTTGCTTCCGAGGACACTTTCGGTAGGAAGGAAGGGTTTGTTCTGAGAGTTACCCTGTCTTTGTGAAAGACCAAATAAAAGGGACGGACAGACAAGGCTTGAAGTTCCGATACCCTTCTGGCAGATGTTATGGCTACTAAAAACAGAGTTTTCCAAGAAAGAAGCTTGAGGGAGCAAGAAGCTGCAGGTTCAAAAGGAGGCAGAATCAATGAGGTTAGAACTAAATTCAAATCCCATTGTGGAGGTGGATCTTTAACTGGAGGTCTAAGCAAAAAGATGCCCTTGAGGAAGGCTTTACAGAGTTTGTGGGACATAATATTTGCTTCTGAGAGCCCAACATGAAAATTAGCAATGGCCGCTAATTGTACCCTGATAGTGGCCGACGATGACCCTGAATGAAAAAGCTCGGCCAGAAAGTCTAGAACCTTATGAATGGGTGTGCATGGAAAGGATCTAGGGACCTAGTTTGTGCCCAATGCGAAAAACGCTTCCATTTACTCGCATACGTCTTCCTAGTATTGGACTTATGGAAAGCCAGAATGATATCACGAACAGGAGGAGAAATAAGGGGAAGCCTGGCTATGGCTGGAAGTGGAGCAACCAAGCTGTGAGGTTGAGGGAATGAAGAGACTGATGCAGCTTGCCCGTGAGATGGGTCAACAGATCCGGAAGGAGTTCCAGATGCCAAGGCTGTTCCAGTAGGTAACTGTGCAGGAACGGAAACCATACTTGTCGAGGCCAAAACGGGGCAATGAGGATCATTTTGTATCTCAATGCGGTTGCTTTCTGAATTAATTGCGGGATCAATGGCAAGGGAGTAAAGGCATGTAGAAGACCCCGGGGCCAATCGTGAACAAGAGCGTCTCTGGGGGGATGGCCTGGTAGAGGAAAGAGTGTGAAGAAGTCGAGGCACTTGCTGTTTTGAGGAGTTGCGAAAAGATCGCAGCAAGGCTGGCCCCACTTCTGAAATATTCTGTCTGCTACCGCTTGATTTAGAGACCACTCGTGAGGCATGAGGATAGTTCTGTTCAATCTGTCCGCTATGACGTTGGACTTCCCGGGGATGTGCGTTGCTATCAGAAACCGTTGAGAGGAAATCGCCCATTGCCAAAGTCTGAGTGCTTCTCGACATAGGGGGTAGGACTTTGTTCCGCCCTGCTTGCTTATGTACCACACCACAGACATATTGTCCGTTTGAATTGCTATAGTCCCTGTGGGAAGACAGCTCTGAAGGGCTTGCAACGTCAAAAGCACCGCCCTCATCTCCAGGACATTTATGTGCAGGTGGCGTTCTGATTCTTGCCATGTGCCCTGGACCGTCCTGCCCTGATAATGTCCCCCCCACCCGATCAGGGAGGTATCCGTTGTCACCGTGGCAACTGGGGGGGGACAAAGGGTCTGCCCTGAAAAAGCTGAGGACCATCCACCAGGAGAGGTGATTCTTGCAAGATGGGGTTATCAAAATGTTGTGAGTCATTGGTAGCTGTTGAAAGGACCACTGAGAAAACAGCATCCATTGAAGGAGCCTCATGTGAAAGCGGGCTAATGGGAGTAGAAGAATCGCCGCTGCCATGAGGCCTAACGCTTTCAATACTAGCTTGACTTGAACTCTGTTGGGCTGAAAGGGACTGAACATTCCGCCTTATGTCTGTCACTCTCTGAGGTGGTAATGTTGCAGACATTTCTGTGGTGTTTAATACGGCGCCTATAAAGTTTATACATTGACAAGGCGACAAGGAGGACTTTGCAAAATTTATAGAAATACCTAGAATGCTGCAAAGTTGAATAGTGTAATCCCTGGCCATTATAAGATGCTGCTTGGTGGTAGCAGAAATGAGCCAGTCGTCTAGATATGGAAACACCTGGTATCCTTTTTGTCTCAGGTGCCATGACCACCACTGCCAAGCATTTGACACCCGGGGGCTGGGTGAAGACCAAAGGCAAAGGGCAGGGAATTGATAATGACTGGCTCCCCCAGGCAGGAGAAACCTCCTGGAAGCACCTGTGTATCTTTATATGATGATGATTCTGAGGTCTAATGAGGACATCCAGTTGTCTCTGCCCTAAAAGGGTAGAATCGACTGCAGTGCTACCATCCCAATTTTTTCTTTGTACAGAGTTGTTCAATCTGGTGCTGGTCCAAAATTGTCAAAGAATCTGGAGTAGATTCTGGATCTAGCTGATCTGCTGGGATTGCCCGGGATGACTTTTTTTTCAGCTTTTTATTTTATTTAGCCCGGACCGACCCCCTTGGTGCGGTGGCCTGGTCCTGGTAGGGTCTTGGTTACCGAGGGGGAGAGGAAGGAATTTTGTAACCCTCGGATATGATCTTCTGTACCTGTACCCATTGGGGAGGGATTGCCAGGCTTTCCTGGTACAGCTCCGATTCCCCCCGACCTGACCGCCGACAGTCGGGCAGCTTCTCAGGGATGCTGAAAGGGTTGGTCAGGGAAAGATTCCCTGAACCCTGGTTCTGTGGACCCCTCTGCCCCTGGGGCGTCTGTTATTATTCCCCTCTGCCTCTAGGGGAAATTCACCACGCGGCAGGCGACTCCCTGTGGTTTATGGAACCACATCTTTCCACCCCTCTGTCCCTTAGGATAAGGTCTAGAAGGTGTGGAAAAATGGACTCCCACGACAGAGAGAGTCTTACCATCTTGCTCGCATCTGGTGAGGGTATTCTTCACCTAAGGTCCAAACAATTCTGAACCATCAAAGGGGGTGTTGGTGAAGGACGCCTTGAAGGATCGGCAAAGTTACAGAGTCGCATCCAAGCGTGACGCCTCAACGCAACACCTGTGCCATCGGGCCTATGCGGCCCATCGGCTGCGTAAGAGATAAGCCGCATGGAGGAGTTAACAATGGAGTTCAGGGTGGCCAGCTGGGAGTTTATCTTGTCCTGATACCCCTCAGCAGAAGGATCCTGTACCGTTTCACCCAGCTCTTTGAGCAGGTCTCTCTGAAGGCGGGTGAAATGACATAAATAGTTCAGCGATCGCATAGTAAAGGTCGCTGAAGCAAAAGTCCGCTTGCCGTACCTGTCCATGGTCCTGGACTTTTGTTAGGAGGATGAACAGGTACAGAAGGATCAGCCAATTCCTTCTTAGTGGCTGCTGCTACCACCATAGCATCAACTGAAACGCCTTTGGTGAGAAAGGATTTGTCCTCTGGTGCAGAAATAAATTTAGAAGGCCTCCTAGGGGTAGGTTCCATTGAATCAGGAGTTGCCCACGCCTTTCTAGCCACTACCTCCATTAGTGGGTCGAAGGGGAGACACCCAGGAGGTGGAAGGGCGAGATCCAAAAGCATCAAGGTAAACCGACTCGTCCTCGAAGGTTTGAGAGTGGACCAATTTCCCTCTGTTTTAGAATCTCTAGGATGTCTGAAAAGAGACAGCCTCAGAGGGGATCTGGGGAACCCTCTGACTCATCCAAGTCGGTGTCCGATGTGACAGACTCAGGGGAGTCTATGTGCTTCCTCTTGCACTTTCTTTTCCTAGGGGTTCCCTGAAACTTCAGGAGAGCCCTCGAAGAGGAGGAGACACCCAAGGTGGGTACCCTATGCTTTGGATCTCTGCTGTCAGATGTAGGAGGATGGCCAGAGACCGTAACAGGCACTGTAGAGGGAGGAGCTGCAGAACTTAACCTTGGAGTGGACACTGGGTCCAGCACGCCTCATCACCTTGAAGGCTCCCCATCAGATACCAAAGGTAGTCCCGCTCAAGAGACCGGAACCGCCTCTGCACCGACAGAGAAGGCTCGAGAATGAATGATGTCGGGCCGAACTAACAGAGAGCCCGAGAGGGAGAGAGGGAGAGCGGACAAGGTCGATGCCACTGCCACCCGAGTCGGCGACAATGGAGTCCCGCACCCGAACTCTCCCGGAACGGACGGAACCAATGAAGAGGTCGGAGCCAACGGCACCGGAGCCGAAGGTGGGAGTATTGGCTCCCTAAGGTGGGTAAGGCGGTTTCCGGCCCAACTCGAGAGGCGAAGTCGGAGGAGGAATCGAGCAGCGGACGGCGAGCCACAGTCTGGTGAGATGGGCTCTGGAGCATTTGGGCTAGTGCCTGAGATTTTATGAGCCTACTGACCACCCTCTCTCGATGTCGGGTCGGAGAGCCTGGATGACCTAGATGAGTGAGTCCTATGACTCCGCCCGATAGGAGAGGGATCTCGGAGCCGATCGGACGGAATCTAGCGAGAGGGCTCTGCGCTGGGGCTGGCTCCGATGCTGGTTTCGAGCGGAAACCACTTTGCCCCTTCGGATCCGGATGGAACTCGATATCGAGCACGATGCCAGCCATCGACTCAGAAGCTGGAGGGGTTGGCGGTTTTGAAGACTTCCCGAGCCAGACTTGGGCGATCGGAGTCATCAGGCTTTAAGCCCCCCTTTGAGCTTATGAGCGCCTCTCCTGCAGGACTCTAACTAAACCCGTGACAGACGGAACAAGAGTCCTGCAGGTGTAAAAGGCCCAAGCATTACAAGAAGTGTGACCGTCTGTCAGAGACATTTTCTGACAGACATTTCAGCACTTCTTGAATCCAGAGACCTTAGTGTCTTTGGACATGGTCCGAACTACAGTAAACACAGTCAGTCCACACACACACTCAAACTTAAAATTAGAAAAGTTAAGGGGAACTGACTAAAACCCACACACACACAGACACTATAAGGGGTGGGGAAACTAAGGTAAAGCCCGTAGGCCCAAAGATAAAAATTAACTAAAGAAGGGAAGAAGGGCTACAAAAAGGGTTGTATGAATAGGGCAATTAGTAGGGACCTAAACAAGGGTAACTAACTGGAGAAACTACCTGAAAATTTAGTTTAACAGAATAAATCTCTTACTGACCTGAGCCGGTAAAAAAAGACAACCTCGCAGCGAAGCGGCAAACGAGATCTGGGGGAGTTAGCGCATGGTATTGTGGGTTATATGGCTGCCTCGAGCCGGTAAAAATAGCTCTCGAGCTATAGTATAGGCCGAATCGGAGCAGAGGATCGGCTCCGAACCCATCCAGCAAGAATGATGGCGAGAATGACAACTTAACATAATACCTTTATACAATCCTTGACTATAATTCAAACATAGGTAAATGCAGGCAAGAAGTTGCAACAGTTGAGGTGATAACAGGGACTATGCGCTACATAATGATCATAAAATAACACCGAACATTGATTAGGGCATTACAATAGCTGTTTTCAGTTCCACGGCACTGGAATCACTAGATACAGTCCCACATGCACGACACTCTGTTTGCTTCAGCGATTGCGGTAAGACTGTAAAGCGCTCACAATTATCTACCCAGACAAACAGCTAGAAAATGACAAAAACATGTAGCCTTGCTAAAAGAAACAGTTATCGCAAAATCCCCAGCTGGGTGAGTTTCTCAATGATGCTCAAGTGGGGGATTGTGTCAAAGATCTTGGCCAAGTCGAGATAGGCAGTATGTACTGATTTGTCTAAGAATTCCACTAGGTTTAACAGGCATGATCTGCCCTTAAAAAATCCAAACTGGGTCAAGTCAAAAGTTTGATGGTCACCAATATCCTTGTTGACAAGGTCCAAGATGATTCTCTCTATGGACTTACAGACAAGGCTGGTCAGGCGTATGGGTCTATAGTTGCCTGGGTCGGATGAGGGACCCTCCCTTTGTGCAAGGGGATTATGGTTGCTGTTTTCCACACTGCCAGGACAAAGCCAGTACTTGGACTGTGGTTGAAGAGAGTAGCCAGTGGTTCTGCTAACTCTTGCTTTACACCATTTAGTAAGCAGCCTGGGATGTTATCCGATCCTATAAAGCCTGTGTTTTTGGCCATACCAAGTGTAGTTATGACCTGTTCTTTGGAGATAGAGAACTGATGACAGGTATGCTGTGGGGTATGATTGGTAGAGACAGGGGTGTGAAATTTATCCCCAGAAATGGGTTAAGGGTGGTAACATGAGAAGAGAGACATTTACTAGTCAGAGATTTTATACAGTTTATCTGCCTATTTTATTTACTGATGGCTGAGCATCATGAGTGTTGCAGGCAGAATTAAAAAACATCCTAAAAAGCTGGCAGGATGGAAGGAATGTTGCAGTACGTAGGGCTTCTTGTTCCAATAAATAATACTAGCTGTTCAGTTTGGGGGAGTATCCACTTGTTCTCAAGAAAACATATCCTTTATTCAGAAACAGTCTCAGAAAAGGAGAAAGCCTCTACTTAAAGACTGACTATCTGAACAGTCATAGTCTTGGGTTATGTAAGCCGCTGGTGACATAAGCCAGTCGTCCACACCAGTATCATTTGAAAGAACATCTTTATCATTTAGGAGGTATAAGGAATACAAGGCGGCACTTGGCAGCCAGTACTGACAACAAAAAATTCCTGTCCAAGGTAAGATCATCATTTACACATACACAAATGATTTTTCTGTTATCAGATTAAACTTTGTCTTTCTCCAGAAGTTCCTAGAAAAAAGAGAAACAGGAAGGCATATCATCCTGAACAACAGGTCAGTTACCTCAGCCACCCCAAGAAAACCGTCCAGGATATCTCCCATACCTAAAATGTATGGTTCTCCATGTCCACATCGAGCACTCATCGGCCAAAGAGGATGCGTCTGGCCTCCAGTCCATAATGGCAGGCAAGGCTACATCAGAGGGATTTGAGGAAACAAATAAGTGATTTGAGGAACCAGCAACGACCACTGCAGAGTCACCAACCACTGACTGAGCCAGAGCTGAAGGCAACAGCTTCTAATTTAACTCTCTTTTCCTTATAGGTATGTTGAAAAAGTAACAGTAGAATTAGGGTCAGTATCCATGTGAACTCACAGAAAATCAAGAATTATTGCCGGAAAGTTGCAGTAAAAAGGGCTGGTCGGAAGGCAAGTTGTCACTTACCAATTCAAGTAGTCTACAACCATAGTAAAAATCAGGTTCCCTACAAAAGTTAAACAAGCAATGCACACAAACTATTTTCAAGAATTACTCTACCACAAAATAACTTTTTCCAAATAATTATACAGTAGCTTATCACAAAGCGTGAAAAAGCAGTACATAACATTGTACATTTCTGGCCAAATAATGTACTTTTTCTGATGTTAAAATAATTTCACTTACAAAAATGAAGAACTTACACCCTGTAGTCTAAAAACACACCTTTAACTATAAGGCAACCCCAGAAAGTAAATGTGATGACAGAGTAATGTCTGAACAATGTTCCTCAAAAGCAGGTATTCTTTGATACGTACTGCAATTATAACAAATTCTGAAAATTGTGACAAAAAAGAATACAAAATACACTTAAAAATACAAAAGAGCATGGAAGGGTTCCCCAAAAGGGGCCTCATCTGTTTGAATGGATGCTTTAGACCAAACGCTGGTCATGAAGAGCTTCAAAGATGCATCTGCACAAGGTGGCAAGAAAGGACATGAAGATTTTTTGTAATACTTGCCATTTACAGCTCCCTCCAAAATATGTTCAGCCTATAAGCAGCCTGAGTGACAGCGAGGAAAGGGATGAAAGCACTGGGAAGCTGCCAGATTGTTTGGTAGGATACAACCCATTGGCTGCTTCAGCAGTGAGAATGATAAACGTCTTCCACTTTCTGTTGGAGAATCATTGAGGTGTTTGTGTGTGCGTGTAATCTTCCTCATCTGTCTTGCTGAACCAAACAGGTTAGGGTTACTGAACAAGATTCTCCCCTCTGGTGAACGTGCTGATCTCTGGGTTAACCCACTCCCACTCAATGATGAGTCTTATTCCTTTATCCAAAGCCCCAGGGGAAAACAGCATCTGTCTGCCAGCACACACACCTCCCTTTATAAAGAATGTGATTTTTTTTAAGAATACTGTTACAGTTTATAGCTCAATGCTACACTGGTACTGCCTTCTCTAAAAATGGCATATTTTAACCTGTGTATAAAATGTACCATTCTATGACTTGCCTGTCAAACTGAAGCAGGAAAAACACTGCTTTCAACTCCCCTTGCAAATCTCTGATGCCAAAGAACACTACTTTTATGTTCCAGCTGGTGAAAACAAAGCTTATTAGAGCAGAGCCTTCCTTTTCTTGAGAAAGGGAGGAGCTCAAATAAGCACTCCAAGCCCACTATCAAAGCATCTGATGTCAACTGCTACAACAGAATTGACACAAAAAAGGGGAGGCCATAAACTGAGATAGACTAGAGCAGGTACATGGTCAGAAGCACAGCAGTTATGTACTTGACTGGACATATTTGCTAACAGAAATATAGCTTCCTCAAATGAAGCTGATGGAGAGATACCACAGTCAATTTATGTGCTCCCAAGATGAAACCTCCTGCCTGTGGAATTTAAGACTCCCTCCAAAAAAATATAAAAACTATTTGTTTTTTTACCAACTCCAGCTGGCTATGCTGGTATATGTTACATATGCACTGCCCTACTCTCCCTGGCATAGATTGCACTACCTCATATCACATCTCCCCCCTTTGAAGACTCAAGCTAGTTTTCAAGTGACCCTGAAAAAAATGTTGCTTGAGAGAAATGGGCTTGTCTCAGAACACAATAACCTACATCCAGTCTTGAGAGCCAATCTACATTGGCATTGCTGACTACACTATGGTGCTGCACTGTCATGTCACATGCCTGCAACCCTAGGCCCCACCTTAATAACTTTGCATTTTGCTGGCTGGCACAATGTAGGCATTTTAAGAGATTGTGGTCTATAACCACAAAGAATTTCCTTCCATACAAATAGGGTTGAAGTTTCTGCAGTGCCCATACTATGACTATTTTTTTTTACAGCTGCATAACATCCCTCCCTGGGTTGGAGTCTACAAGTATACAACTGGGTGCTCTTCTCCCTCTGAGGAAGCATGGCTGAGTACAGCCCCCACTCTATGGTTCAAAGCATCCACCTGCACAACAGAATTCTTTGCTGTAATCTGCACTGGCTAACACAGGGGGTCCTCCCAAAGCCCCTTTAACCTTTTGGAATGCCTGCTTGCAGGCTGGGGTCCATACTACCTTGTCTGGCCTGTTTTTCCTCGTCAGGTCTGTGAGGGGAGCAGCTATTGTACTATAATTGGGAACAGACTTCTATAGTACCCTGCTGTCCCCAAGAAGGCACTCGTCTGCTTTTTCGTAACAGAGGAAGGCCATGCCTGAACAGCTTCCACTTTGGCAGGTTCTGGCCTGATCTTACCACTCCTCACTATATCCCAGGTAGGAAACCTCTGCCATACTCACCTGACACTGGGCTTAATGGTCAACCCTGCCCTTTGCAGCCTGCCAAAGACCTCCCTGACATGCTGAAGGTGCTCTTTCCCTGCCTCCCGTCTAGCACGTTTACCATGTAATTTACATCACAGACCTTCCTTTCTACTTCAAAGGGTCACTCCCAAGCTGCCTGCAGCTTAATGTGTCTGACATGAATGAGACCCATAACCTGCTGTCCCACAGCATACACTCTGACTCTTGCACTCCCATCATACCAGACCTTTTTCTGCTGTTGGGCTCTTGACAGGTTCTCCTGGGCCAAGCCCATGAGCTTTCTAAACCCTGTCCTGAGGTTTGGGACATATGCCAAAACAGACTCCTTGTGGGATTCACACTCACCCTCCCCACTCATCACGAATCAAATCTAAAGGCTCCCTCACCCTATGCCCATACAGCAACGCAAAGGGTGAAAAACCTGTGGATTCCTGGGGGTACCTCTCTGTATGCAAACAGCAGATGGGACAAATTTCTCCTACTTTCAAGCTCATCTGCAAATACCCATAGCATGGTCTTCAGTGTAGTGTTTAACCTCTCCACATGCCCATTAGTTTGGGAGTGGTAGTGTGTGGTCTTTAGGTGCTTCACCTAACAGCTCTTCCACAGACAAGCCAGCAGGTCTGATATGAAATTGTCACCTCAGTCAGTATTTCTCTTGGGAAACATACCCTGCTGAAAATCTCTAACAAACCATTTGCCACCTTCTCTGCCTCGATAGAAGACACAGCCACCGTCTCATGGTATCTAGTAGCATAATCTACTACCACCAGGATATACTACTTCCCTGTGCAACTTGGGGTACTAAGAGGTCCCACAATATCCATAGCTACCTTCTGAAACAGTTCTTCAGTCACAATCAAAGGCATCAAAGGAGTTTTTCTCTTGTCTCCTGCCTTGCCTACCTTTTGGCACTGCTCACAGGTCCTGCAGTACCCTATTACATCCCTTGCAATCCAAGGCCAATAAAAGTTCTACATAATACATCTCTTGGTACCTTTTATGCCCATATGACTTGCAAAACACCCCGGGGATCACTTCTGTGTCTCTGCTCGACAGTGGCACAGGAAAATAGCTTTCTCAGGTGGTGCAAGCCAGGGAACCTTTTGGCTGAGCTTACGTAGGCTCTTGGGCCGATAGCCTAGTTCCTACCTATGAACCTAAAAGGAATGTCATGGGCTATTGCTAGAAGTGCGAAGACAGTAGGCTCTGAGCTCTACCAACTATTGTATTACCTCACCTTCTAGCCCTCCCTCAGCGGTTCACTCTCTATACAGTTAACACTTTGTTTCAGTATGCAGACTCCCTTTTTCCTTGAGAATCAGGTGCCTCCTTAGCTACCTCCCTCAAGTCTCGTAAGGCAGGGTCCAAAAGCTAAGACTGTCAACTCTACCTTTGTGACCGTTCCCAGCTCCCTTTCCACAGGAAGCCTGGTATCTTCTGAAAGTGGTGTGTCACACTGTCAGCCTAGGTAATACCACTCAATTCTGTCCTTTCAGTCACCCTGTCCACGGGAACATCAGTACCTACCAGCAGATATGGCTCACATTCAAGCTCATTGCTATTGGGTAGCTCCCTCCCTGAAAGCCACATCAGCAGCCCCATTTCGGGTGTGGGGTCTCCCCCAGACTACCAGGCCCAAATGCTTGTCTCCAAGTCTGACTGAGTGTAACTGCATGTACACAAGGTACTGCACTATCAAAATCATTCCCTATCAAGACATCTGCAGGGATATCCTCAAACACACATGCAGTGGATTTAAAAAGTTTAGACACCCCTGTTAAAATGCCAGGTTTTTGTGATATAAAATGAGACCACAATAAATCATTCCAAAACTTTTCCCACCTTTAATGTGACTTATAACCTGTACAATTCAATTGAAAAACAAATTTGTTAGGGGAAAAAAAATAAAAAAACGTACAATAAGCTGGTTGCATAAGTGTGCACACCCTTAAACTAATACTTTGTTGAAGCATCTTTTGATTTAATTACATCATTCAGTCTTCTTGGGTACACACCTGACATCAATTACAGAGAGACTGATTAACGACATCAATTACAGAGACTCTGATTAACCCCAAATAAAGTTCAGCTGTCCTAGTAGGATTTTCCTGACATTTACTCAGTTGCCTAGGACAGCAAAACCCATGGTTCGCAGCAAGCTTACAAAACATCAAAGGGATCTCATTGTTGAAAGGTATCAGTCAGGAGAAGGGTACAAAAACATTTCCACAGCACTGGCTACACCATGGAACACAGTGAAGACCGTCATCCAAAAGTTGAGAAAATATGGGACAACAGTAACATTGTAAAGAACTGGACTTCCCTCCAAAACTGATGAAAAGACAAGATGAAAACTGGTCAGGGAGGCTGCCAAGAGACCTACAGAAACACTGAAGGAGCTGCAGGAATTTCTGACAAGTGCTGGTTGTGTACTACATGTGACAACAATCTCCTGTATTTCTTCATATGTCTGGGCTATGGGGTATGGCAAGACAGAAGCCTTTTCTTACACACAAAAACATCCAGGCTCAGCTAAAATTTGCAAAACAATAAATCAAGTCTCCCAAAAGCATGTGGGAAAATGTGTTATGGTCTGATGAGGCCAAGGTTGAACTTTTTGGCCACAATTCCAAAAGGTACATTTGGCGCAAAAACACTTTGCATCACCAAAAGAACACCATCCCCCCAGTGAAGCATGGTGGTGGCAGTATCATGCTTTGGGGTTGCTTTTCTTCAGCTGGGACTGGGGCTTTAGTCAAGGTGGAGGGAATTATAAACAATTTCAAATACCATTCACTTTTGGCCCAAAACCTTCAAGCATCTGCTAGAAAGTTGAAGATGAAGAGGAATTTCACCTTTCAACATGACAATCACCCCAAGCATACATCCAAATCAACAAAAGAATGGCTTCTCCAAAAGAAAATTAAAGTTTTGGAATGGCCCAGTCAGAGTACAGACCTAAATCCAATACAAAATCTGTGGGATGACCTGAAGAGGGCGGTACACAAGAGATGCCCTTGCAATCTGACCGATTTGTAGCAATTTTGCAAGTAAGAGTAGGCAAATATTGCGAAGTCAAGATGTCCCATGCTGATAGACTCCTACCCAAGAAGGCTGAATGCTGTAATTAAATCAAATGGTGCTTCAACAAAGTATTAGTTTAAGGGTGTGCACACTTATGCAACCAGCTTATTGTACATTTTTTAGTTTTTATATTTGTCCTCTAACAGATTTGCTTATTTTTGAACTGAATTGTACAGGTTATAGGTCACATTAAAACTGGGAAAAGTTTTGAAATGATTTATTGTGGTCTCATTTTTTTATATCACAAAAACCTGGCATTTTAACAGGGGTGTGTACATTTTTATATCCACTGTAGCTGCTTGCTTCCTTTCCACCCTCCCAGTCAAGGTGAGTCCCGGCCAAAGGTAACTGAAATGGGGTCCCTACTAAAGCTCTGACTGGAGTGGATTGCCCAAGCAAGTACTGCTCCTCTTTAACCACTGCAGGCTTCACAATCTTATGTCAGAGGCTGTCTCTCTCTCTCTTAGCAGTGGCCTGCCTTCCATCCACTAAGATAGCATACAAACTCTGGTGATAGTTTGGTACCCCTGTTGTCTCCAGACAACTTAGAACTAGCATGCTTTTATTCCCACTTGCTGACTCCCTCCCCTTTTGTTCCCCACCTTCCTTCAGTGGACATCTGTATGCTAAATGGCCCTTCTGGTTACATTTTAAATATCTAACCCTTGATCCTGGCCGTATACCTGAACTAGTGGTTTCCCCTGTTACTGATGGACTCTGTTGGGGTGGTTTAGGCTACCCATGGCGGGTTCCCTTATATCCATGTGCAGTACAGGGTATTCCTTTATTGTACAGTACTGCCCTGCTTGCTAAGTAGAGATCCCCCTTTTCTCCCCAGCTAATCTGCAGGGTTGTGTTCCTGTTCTGCCAACCAGATTCACATGTCCTCAGGCAAAGTGATAAGGGCTTCTTCCCTCACCAAAAGATCTGCCAGCCTTTGAAAAGTGGTGATTTGACACCCATTCACCCACCTATGAAAATAACTGCTTAGCTCAGCAATATAATCACACACACTTTCATCTGCCTTGCGTCTATGCTCACAAAACTGTTTTCTGTAAGCTTCAGGTGTCAACTTAAAACATTCCAATAAACATTGCTTAACTTCATCATAGTTTAAACCATCAGTAGCAGACAATTTAGAAATGCAAGCTACAACTTTACAATGCAGTAAGGGGGTCAGGAACCGTACGCAGAGCCCTTGGTCAACATTACACTGTTTACATACTCTTTCAAATAAAACTATCAAAATTATCAGGCTCTAAACTGTGGAAGAAATTTACTGAACTTTATTGCCCTTGGGGTTTGGTTATTCCCTTCCCCATTACCTCCATGACCCTAACAGAGTCAATCTCCCTCTCATGTTGACGCAGTTTCTCATTTTCTTCACCCTCCAAATGTTGCGGTCTCTCTGCTGATTCTAATCCCAAACATTTGGCCTCCAGTTCAAGTCTCTAACTCAAGATGGTTTTTTAAGTCCTCTGAGGAAAAAGTGAACTGTCCCGTTTCTGAAGGCTGCACATCCCCATCACCAGGCTGGTTGTCTTCCTGGTTGCTGCTCCATGCTGTAGCTGTGATTAAGGCTGAAATAATTTCCTCTTTAGTCAGGTTGTCATGCACTGTCCTTTGGCTCCGCACACCTTGGCCAACTGGTTCTTTGTCAGCTTGCCATAAACCTTTACTGACATCTTTGCATGCTTTCCCTGACTAAACTAAACTAACAAAAATAAATAAAACTGTTCTGAAAATGAAACTGTACATTTACCTTGTGGCTGCTGAGAGTACACACACCTGCCCATAGGCTACTGAAGTTCAATTAGTAGCCTGCCTAGCTGCTACCAATATGTGACCATCCCCACTTTGGGCCAGTAATCAAAAGGCATCAATCCTCACCACTAGGAGCAAATATGGATACACAGTATTTTTAGATGCAGCTCTCTGTACCAAGGACAATTTCCCTTAAGAGCACACAGGGAGCACACTCTAGACCTAGGGGCTGGACTCGTCTTTCTCCAGGCCCCATACAAGACTTCACACTGACCACGTTTGAGCTGTGTCCCTGTTCCAAATAGCTGACACACATACTTGGATATTTGATTTTTACACACATACACACCTGGGAAAAGCTGGCACAGATTTAGAAGCTGTGCCCTCTCTGCCCAGATTATAAGGTAATTATGCTGCCACCAGTCAACTACTCTAAGGCTCTTACAAAGGTATCCAATTATACTGAGCAAAATTAATACTAATGTAGATGACAGAGTTTGACCAATGAAGCAAAGCTTTCAGCAGTGGCCACAGTGGCAGTAAAATAAGCATAAGTACTCTCAAGATGTTAAACGTATTCTCTAAAAGACCAGCCACAATGAAAGGTATAGAAATAATAATAAATAAAAAACAGAAAACATGAGAATACTGAATATCTAGTTACAATAAACACCAGAGTTTCAGCCAAAGAAGATTAAAAAAAACTGGATACATTCCCACTGATGCAAGGGAAAAAAGTAACTAATCTCACTATATTTTCCTGACTGACTGAAGAATTACTATTTCCTAGTTAAGTTACTACAGCAATGCAAGATGAGTGCTGAGTTGCTTACTACAGCAAGGCAAGATGAGGTGTGTGGTTGAGTGAAGTACCTGTGAGAGAAAAACAAAGTGCTGTTGTGAGAGTTACGGAATCTCTCTCACTAATGTCTTAAAAAAATAATAATAATAATAATTTCAGTGCTAGTTATAGAATGATATCACATCTGGTCGCCTGACTCTGGTACAATACACACACACACAGTGCTAAGATCTGTTGCAGCATCTGAACACTACAGAACAATCTCAAAAGCATCCACCCTTCCAGGCTTGCAATTAGTTCACCCCTAAGGACATCACAGTGAGATTCCTAGTCCTGGTTTTTCCCAGATATTTTTGTCTTTGGCTGCAATCAGACCTATAAGATAAAATCTTTATGGCCTAAACCAACCCATTTAATTTTTAACCTATTTTTCAAAATTAGCTGCACTGAGATTAATCTTCTCCCTTCCAGAATTCTCTGTTAAAACATACACATTTAATCAGTCATAATAATGTCTGACATACATATACATCTCTTCTGTCCAGCAGAACACACTGTGGATGCATTTCATTAACACAAGCATCTGTACAAATCAGTGTGATAGTCAAATGACAAAATTCTTTACAAAACTCAGACTAGCTATGCTGACATATATTACACGCACTGCCCTAATCTCCCTGGCACAGATGGCATTCCCTCATATCAACACAAAGCCCACTATGGAAGCTTCTGTAATGGTATTTTTCACAGCCTACCTTATACCAGATTGGAGGACTTTTATCACCATTTCCACAGGCGAGACCACAAAGGAGTATTCAAATTGGGACACAGGAGACTAACCCATTAAAGGGCACTACAATCCCAGAATGGTAGATAGCAGCCTCTTCTTGTGCACCACTTTCAAAGCTTTGGAACCCTTATCAAGGAGCATAGTAAAAAAAGTGCTGCATCATGTAGGAATTTATCCTGGGATTCTTACTCAAAATTTCTTCCACTCTATTGAGTGCAACTAAGGTCACACTCCCTCTCAACAGCACAGATCATAGATTCTCTGAGTTACAAATACGGTATTAATAAGAACTAAATCTATAGCTGGGGGAACCAAGGCTCCTAATCGTTCTTCTTGAGATGACTGTTTAACTGTTCATAGAGAATAGGTACTGAAACAGATCATTTCATGATGGAGAAAATAAGCCTGACAGCCCCCCAAAGAGGTGGAGAACAGGGAAGGAGTCTAATTATTCCTTTCTGTCTGTGACACAGGAATTCATTACTCTCCAAATCCTCTTCATAAGGGAACCTTTATGGGATGAGAGACATACCACCCCCACTACTATTTTGAAACTTTAAAAGCAGGGACAGTCTTGGATGACCCAAAGTGTAAAATAACAAAACAGGAAAAAAGTCAAAAAGATGGAGACCTAATACTTAATGACAGAGCAGCTGGAGACAGCTACTCATCTTGGGAGGAGTGCAAGGGACCTAGCAGAGACACCAAAGTGGGCTATATTCAAAGAATTTGTGCAATGCATGCATGCATGTCCAAAATACGGGCCATCCCAGTGGGCTCATCTGACCTCATTAAATCTGAAATGTTACTGCCTTAGTGAAAAAACTATCTATACTAGTCACAAGGCATCAGTGTACATGTACTATTCTTTTAACAAGATCTTAAATTACAGCTATTTTGCATGCAGCCAAAAGTGATCTGACATACTAAGAATTATAACTGTATTTCATTAACCGAGGTCAGTAAAAACGTTCCAAAATAAGCCCAAGTCATGGCTGTAAAGGTCCTCTAACTAGTCCACCTACCCAGTAAAGCAGCAGCCATACATATTTATTTAAACTTGCTTACAAAGTTAAAGCACTGATCAATTCTGGCCAATGTCGGTCTCAGCCCGGTGTCAAACTGACCACACTTACAAAACAGACAAGAGTACAATAATATGCAAGTGACAATAAAACAGTAACATGGTACAGCGATGCTTAGGGTACATAGTAAATCCAATATATTAATTTACAATATGTACAAAAGTTTCAAAACATTTGAGAAAATCACAGTAAAATAAATTAGGGAGGCGAATTGGAGCAAAGTATCTTAGTGGTTGAGTTAGACTAGAAAAAAGTTAAAGCAGACTTAGTGATGTGATTTAAGGAGTAACAGATATATTCTGCTTGATTAATAAGAAGTTATGTACTCACCATAACGTTCCATCTGAGTAGGTAAACTTCATTTGTCAGCAACCTATGGGTTATCGGATCCATATCGGATTCGAGCCGGCAGTTTCCAGCAGCTAAGATCAGAGCTCCAAGCTCCTCCCCCTTACCCATAACTCCCTGCCATCCCTTCCTGACCTCAGATCGCGTTTGCCTACAAGGCTTGCAATCGCAACCTGCCTAGGGTAAACCAGGTACAACCTACAGAGAAGCAGGAACATCAAAACATCCGAAGAGGACAGGGGGACAGAGGGAGGGACGGATGCTGACAAATGAAGTTTACCTACTCAGATGGAACGTTATGGTGAGTACGTAACTTCTTAATCTGAAGAAGTTAACTTCATTTTTGCATCAACCTATGGGACAGAGTCCCCAGCTACCTGAATCTTGGGAGGCCCTCAAGGAAGGATGTTCCGGAGCACTGCGGAGCCAAAGGATGCTCTCCCTATGGAAACCAGATCTAACTTGTAATGGTTTATAAAAGTGCGAGATGAGGCCCACGTGGCAGCCGAGCAAATGTCATCCAACAAAACTCTTGCCCGAAAAGCAGCAAAGGTAGAGACAGACCGAGCTGAATGGGCATGGACTCCCTGAGGAGCAGGCCTGCCAGAACTCTCCTAAGCCAAGAGAATAGACTGGGAAATCCACCTGGATAGTGTGACTTTAGAAACAGCTTTCCCTAAACTGGATTTAGCAAAGGACACAAATAACTGATCTGAATGTCTATGACTGGCTGTCCTGTGCAGATAAAATCTCAACTGTCTGTGTACATCCAAAGAGTGTAATTTGAATTCGCCCTTATTTTGGTAATTGGGGAAGAAGACTGGCAAATTAATAGACTGATTAATATTAGTTTCAGAAGCAATTTTGGGGAGAAAAGAAGGATTGGTCCTGAGGAATACCCTATTCTTGTGGAAAATAAAGTACGGAGGCTTGGCACACAGGGCTTGAAGCTCCGAAACCCTTTTTGCCGACGTGATAGCGACAAGAAAGGCCGTTTTCCAGAACAAGAACTTGAAATCTGCCAAGGCAGCAGGCTCAAAGGGAAAAGCTGTTAAGGCCTGGAGCACAAAGTCCCAAGGAGGGATCACATCTTTCACCGGAGGCCTTAGTAGGAAGGTGCCTTTTAAGAAGGCCTTACATAATCTGGATGAAGTCAGAGGGCGAAGGTCACATCCAACGTGGTAATGAGCGATAGCCGCCAACTGTACTTTGACTGTGGAAGAGCTAGCACCTTTATCAAACAGTCCCGACAGAAAATCCAGCACAGCTGGCAACGGAGCTGTGAAAGGATCTAGGTTCTGATGTTCAGCCCAAATAGAAAAACGTTTCCATTTGCTATGATAAACCTTCCTAGTAGACGGCTTGTGGGCCGCCACCAGGATCGCTTTGACCTGGGAAGAGATACCGGGAGTCCGAACTAACAGTGGAACTGGATCAACCAAACTGTGAACTTGAGGTTGTCCAGGTTCGGGGTTGGTAGGCCCAGGGGGTGAGATATCGGATCCGGAAGCGGATCTAGAATCCAGAGAGGATTCACTAGATGAGACCACAGATAAGGGAACCATGCCTGACGAGGCCAGAATGGGGCAATGAGGATTATCGTGCACCCCAGCCATCTGGCTTTCTGCAGAAATTTGAGCATCAGGGGAAGGGGTGGATAAGCAAAAAGAAGACCGGGAGGCCAAGCATGCACCAGAGCATCTCTTGGTGATTCCCCAGGTGGGGGAATTAGAGCGAAGTAGGTGTCGCACTTCTGTTTGAAGGAGAGGCGAAAAGATCGCAACAAGGTTGACCCCATTTGGAGAAGATCTGCTTCGCTACATTGGGATTCAGAGACCACTCGTACGGGAAGAGGATGGTGTGATTCAGTCTGTCCGCTAGGATGTTGGACCGACCCGGAATGTGCGTCGCTACGAGAAAGCGGTTGGTGGAAATCGCCCATTCCCAAACTCTCATGGCCTCTCGACAAAGTGGATAGGAGCTGGTTCCCCCTTGTTTGTTGATATACCAAACGACAGACATGTTGTCCGTCTGGATCATAATCGTCCCGACGGGAAGAAAGCTCTGAAGTGCTTGCAACGCTAACAGCACCACCCTTATCTCCAGGACATTGATATGCAGTGAGATCTTCGTCTGGTTCCACGTGCCTTGGACGGTCCTGCCGCAACAATGCCACCCCCCACCCGAGGCGAGAGGCGTCCGTGGCCACCGTGGCTAGGGGAGGGGACATAGAGAAGGGGCGCCCCTTTTGGAGGTCCAGAGACTGGAGCCACCATAAGAGGGCACTCCTGCAAACCCTGCTGAGAGGGACAGGATGGCTTAGGGGAAAACGTAGGAAGGACCATTGGACTTGGAGTGTCCATTGCAGAATTCTCATATTTAGGCGAGCCATGGGAAGGAGATTGATGGTAGCCGCCATCGAGCCTAGGGGCCCTCAGGACCAGTTCTGCCGGAGGGGTTGGACAATGAAGAATGGCCTGCACGTGCAGTTTTAGGGATCGCAACCGGTCCGGGGTTAAGAAAACTAAGAGCTGTTTTTTGTCTACCCTGGCTCCGATAAAATCTATGACCTGAGTCGGGAGCAGGGAGGACTTCTCAGCGTGAATCGTGATCCCCAGCCGGGGAGCTAAGCGAAGGAAGAAATTCCTGGCTGTGCAGAGTAGATGCCGTGTGGGGGCGGTCAGGAGCCAGTCGTCCAGGTACGGAAAGACTTGAATTCCCTGGAGTCTCAGGTGGGTCGCTACTACCGCTAACACCTTGGTGAACACCCTGGGGGCTGTGGTGAGACCAAAGGGGAGGACCCTGAACTGATAGTGACTGGCTCCTAGCCGGAAGCGGAGAAACCTCCTGGATCGTCTGTCCATTAAGATGGGGTAGTATGCATCCTTGAGGTCTATGGAGCACATCCAGTCATTCTCCTGCAAAAGGGGGAGAATGGATTGAAGAGTGACCATCCGGAACTTTTCTTTGGCTATTGCCAGGTTCAATAGGGATAAGTCGAGGATTGGCCTTAAGTCCCCCGTCTTTTTTTGGCACCAAGAAGAACCTGCAGTAAAAGCCCAATCCGTACTGGTCTGGGGGGACGTGCTGGATCGCTCCTTTTTCTAGCAGCTGCCGAATTTCTATAGCTGTGGCCTCCCTCTGATCGGCTGGGACATTGCGGAGGAATCGGAGTCTGAGAGGGGGGATGGAGAAACGGAATCTCGTAGCCTCTGGATATGATCTGAAGCACCCAGCGGTCTGTCGTGATAGACTCCCAAGCTGCTAGGTGCTTCGAGAAACATCCCCTGACTGCCTCCAGAGTGGAGCAGTCGGGTAACCCTTCAGGGTTGCTGCGTGGGCCGATCAGAGAAAGGTTCTCTGGACCCAAAGTTCTTTGGGCCCCCTCTGCCTCTAGGGCGGCGTCCACCCTGTCCTCCTCTGCCTCTGAAGGACGGGGAGTCCAGAGCAAAATGGGATTGCTGAGACTTTCGGAACCACATCTTCTTCTGTCCCTTTTGGTTCTTCGAGAAGGACCTCTGGGGAGCAGAGAAGTGGACTCCGATGGCAGACGTCTTCCCGTCTTTCTCGCTCCAGACCAAGGTATCGCATACGGTCTTGCCAAAAAGGGCAGAACCATCAGATGGGGCATTAGCGAATGACGTCTTGAAGGGTTCCGTGAAATCTCAGTGGCGGAGCCAGGCCTGTCACCTTAGTACGATGCCCGCTCCGCTAGCTCTAGCGGCCCCTTCCGTAGCATGGGACAGCAGCCACATAGCGGTATTGGAAATCGACCTGAGAGTGGCCATTCGGGTAGAGTACACCGGTTTGTCCTCTGCTGACATGAACTCTGGGGGCGACCCGGCGTATTCTTTGATAAGATCCCGCTGGAGCCATATGACATGTGCCATGTAGTTCAGCGACCTTATAGAGAAGGTGGCTGAAGCAAACATCCGCTTCCTCAAACGGTCCATCGCCTGGGACTCCTTGTCAGGGAGATGGACCGAGGGACGCTCTTGGGCCAGTTCCCTCTTGGTGGCCGCCACCACCAACATGGCATCTACATGGGTTCCATTGCTCCAATGAGACCTCTCCGAAGGCGGGCTGAGAATTCTGTCAGGCCTCTTAGGGACGGGCTCCACAGTGTCCGGCTCCTTCCAAGCCCTGGTAGTGATCAGATCTACCAGGGGATCGGCCGGAGGGGATACCCAAGAGGTAGACGGGCCTGCTTCAAACACCTCCAGGAACACGGACTCATCCGAGGTAGGCTTTGGGGCAGACCCCCCCCCCATCCTGAGCATCTCCATGATGTCTCCAAATGAGACGTCTTTGGGGGGTGATCTTGGAGAGCCTTCCCCTTCCTCCAAGTCAGTGTCCTCAGTCAAGGACTCGGGGGAGTCCAAGTGCCTCCTATTGCACTTGCGCTTGTGTGGGACCTCCTCTGGGGTCCTGTCTGAGGAGGACTCACCAGCCACATCTTGTTCCAACAAGGGAACTATCCGGGACGTCTGAGCAGGCTGTCCCTGGGGCCGGGTTATGGAAGTCGGACCCATCTGCGAGGGAGTGCAGGGTGGAGCCGTAGCTAAGGCCATGGGCCTGGATTCCATCAACAAAACCCTCTCTACCACGTTGAATGCCGAAGGAGAGTCGCTCACCCTAGGATCCGACGGGCAGATTGGGGCTGGAGCCGAAGCCATCGGATC
This sequence comes from Protopterus annectens, assembly GCF_019279795.1. Lineage (NCBI taxonomy): Eukaryota > Metazoa > Chordata > Ceratodontiformes > Protopteridae > Protopterus > Protopterus annectens. The sequence goes on along the minus strand of NC_056737.1, from coordinate 475,377,808 downwards.
CGAAGGGCCAGTATGCTCTGACCTAGTCGGAGCCGAAGGCACACTGACCGCCTCGGATCCGAAGCTCAGCTCTCTGCTCCAAGAGCTAGGATCCGTAGAAAAGGGACCCGACAGACTTGAGGGCACTGTCGGTGCCGAAGTACCCGAGACTACCGGCGCCGACACCCCCCCGGCTCCGACACTACTCAGCTCCGAAGACCCCGAGCCCAGGAACCGGGTCGGGGAAGGAGTTATTGGGGCAAAAAAGGGGGTCGAGCTCCCCCCCCGGGGGGGGGCAGGAGCACTCCCATCTGCAGCTGGGCATGGAGGAACCTTCTCATCATCCGGTCCAAGTCTGCATCCGTCAGGCTTCTGGTCGACCTGGAAGAGGCCACCGAGGCAGGATGGGAATGCCACCTCGATGACCTCGAGGGAGATCGGGTCTCCTCCGCCCCGGCGAAAAGCAGGGAGAAAGAACAGTTTTGTACCTACCATAAATGTAGATGTTCGAGGATCCACATTGCTGCAGTCCTAACTATTGGGTAGTCCGCTGTCCAGTCGGTAATATTAAAATGACGTCATGGCGTCGGTCGCATTTAACGGGCCAGTACGTCAGACTACTGCGCATGATGACCGCACGCGGCATCTCAGTCTTCTTTGCCCCAGATGTCAGAAGACTAAGAAAAGACTAAAGACAAAACCAAAACACACCAACCATACTGCACCCAAAAAATATACAATATATATATATATACCATATATCTCAATCACCTACACAACCACCCCCCACACCACAGGGAAGAAGGAGGGAGGGTAAATTGGACAATGTGGATTTATGGACATCTACATTTATGGTAGGTACTTAATTTGTACTATGTACAGGTACAAATATTACATTGCTGCAGTCCCAACTTAGAATCCCAAAGGCTGGCAAGGGAGGGCCAACTCAAATAAGGGAGGCAGGAGTTGCATACATAATATGCAAGCTAGGCTGTGGCAAAAAAAGCCCTAGTAGAAGAGTAGAGAGAAAGAGGGTAATGCTTAGAGAAGAATGCCATGCTTGAACAAAAGTGCACTGAACTCCAAAATAGTGCCCACCCCCTTAGATCCCCTGAAGAACATCGGAGCCGAGAAGGAGAAGGCCCGGCCGTCCTGGGGTGAGAGACCCGCTTGGCCGGCAGGGCCGACGCAGAGGCCTCGGCCCGCCGCTTGTGTTTCTCGCGGCGCTTCTCCCTCCTAGCTTCCCTATCCTCCTGGCCCGAAGAGGGAGATTGAGTCCCGGCCAGTGGAAGGGAAGGGTCCGTGGATGCTGCTGCAGCCGCGGCAGGAACCACGGAGGGGCCGGAGGACGGAGCTGAGTCTGGGGGCAGGAGTCCCGCCAGGATCAGCTTCGACCTCCGGTCCCTGATAGCCCTGGGGTTGAACGCTGCACAAATAGTACAGCCAGAAGATAGGTGTTAAACCCCAAGGCATAAAACGCACTGAGTGTGGCCATCAGCCGGGGAAAGCTTATGGCCACACTCGGTACATTTAGAAAAGAATGTCTTGGAGGTCTCAGACATTGAACTACAACACAAGCACTAGGCCCCAAGACCACACGCACAAACACACCCTAACACTCTAAGAAACAAGGGGGAGGAAACGCAAAACCCAAGGGAACACTCTAAAACTAAAACTAAACTAGTTCCAACACTCAAAAATCACCCAAACTTTAAGAAAGTTAAAAAAAATAGAAGGATTTTTCTCACAAGAAGTCTCAGGAAACTCAGACGCTCAAGATCAAGCTGCTGTTCAAACCGCGGCAAACTAGATCTGAGGTCAGGAAGGGATGGCAGGGAGTTATGGGTAAGGGGGAGGCGCTTGGAGCTTGGATCTTAGCTGCTGGAAACTGCCGGCTCGGATCCGATAACCCATAGGTTGATGTACAAATGAAGTTAACTACTTCAGATCTGATTTTAGTACAGAACAGAACCTGGAATAAGCAGATACGTCTTCAATTTCACATGGGAGGGACTTCCCACAATTTAGGTCCAAGAACTGAGAATGTATGATCAGAGATATGTAGCTTGGGGTGTGAGACTTGTTTTTAGGGACAGAGTGGTTAAAGTTTCGTAAGCTGTATGTGGGGTATGTCTTACTAATTTTAAGGTTAAAGAAGGAAGTATGTTCATGTAGGAATTTGAACAGCTGTAATCCTAAGAGCTGGTCTGCATTTAGTTTTTAACAGGCAGCCAGTTTGCCTTTTTTAGTGTTATACAGAGGTGTTCAATTCTTGGGTAGTGTGTAATAAAATCTACATACTTTGTTATCTACATATTGAATAGTGTTGGAGCTTTAGTAGAGACTACTGATATTAGATGGAGCCTGAATTTGAGTTGAGGGAGTACAACTCCTTTTCCTATTGTAGATCTGATGGAGTAAGAGAGAAAAGGGGATATTTTCATTGGCCAGAAAAAGTAGTGTATTATAACGATACAGATGGAAGTTGAGAAAAGGTATTAACCAGAGATCAAGATACTTGAAAAGAAGATATTTGGTCTAAGGGATGGTTGTTGTGATCAAGATCTGCTGAGTTTTTGTACCAAAAAACATACAATTAGTTTTTCATGTATTTACTATAAGGTTTTCAGTGGTTACCCACTCACTGATGCAAATGAAGTCAGACTGTAGATATTGCTGTAAGGCAAGGATTGGTTAGAGCAGTAAAGGACCACGTCATCTGCATATAGCAGTGGAGGAAGATAAAGTAGAGGTTTATTGATATATATATATATATATATATATATATATACACACACACAGAGAACAGAAGGGGGCAAGAATAGATTCTCAATGTGCACCCTTCAGCAGTGGAGAGGGAGTTACAAGAGTTGTAAATCACTGAGAAATGGCATTCATCAGATAACTCTGGAACCAAGGAATAGCATCAGGGCTAATGCCTAATTCTGAAAGGTGGGTTGGCCAAGTCAAAGACTTTGGTGAGGTATATAAAAGTACTACCAGAGAATATGCCTCTGTCCACTGACATGAAAATTTCATCTGTCAAAGGCCAGATGGCTGTGGTTGTCTCCTTCCTAACCAGAGGCCATTTTGTTTTTGTAAGACAGGTGGTTCTTAGCAATATATTCTATGAGTTGAAGTTAGACAATTTCCTCCAAGATTATGCATTGTTGGGAGGATGGAAATGGGTCAATAATGTGATGGAAGTCTGAAACGTTTCTGTTTGGACAGTATTTTAACTATGGCAGATTTCCATATGTTAAGCACAGTAAGACAAAGACGAAGGATGTTTTTGGAGTGGGGGGGGGGGGGCAAAAATGAAGTCAGGACAGTGGTATATGACCCATGAATGTAGGTTGTCTATACAGAGGGACCTTCCAGCTGTATTTTTCCAGTAAAGGGAAATCTTTGGATGAGATCTGCCGGAAATAAAAGGAAGACATTGTGGAAAGGTATGAGGGAGCATTTGTGGGGGGGGGGGCTTACAGCCCATCTGAGGAGATTGCTAAAGTGTCTGGGGAAATTATCTGCAGACAACAAAAGGAAGTACTTGTAGAAATGTGAGGCAGGTTATTCCCTGTGAGGTTAAAGACTTCTTTCCAAAATTTCCTAGGGCTATATTTCAGAGAGTTTTGGAGATTTATCACGTAATGACTTGTGCATCTTCTAATGGCTTTTTTGGCTAGGTTCCTTAGATCTGTAAACTACTTCCTGTTTCCTGGAGTGGGATTAGATTTCCAGGAGTGCCAGAATTCATCACAGATCTTGAAGAGGGATTTTAACTCGGGAGATGACCACATTTTGGGTTTAAAGTCTAGAGATTAAGGCAAAGTGTCTTACTCACTGGAATGCATATGGATAAGGCGATCTAATGTTGTCTTTTCTATCCGGGTTCAAACTGAGGGTTATCAGATCCAGGACAGGCCATTTCTAAACACTTCAGCACCCAAGCTCCACCTCCTCTACCCATAATACCTTGCTTTCTAGAGCAAAAACACCAATCTCGTTTGCTGCCTTCCATGATAGCAGCTAGACCTCAAAATCCACTTGGAGCATTCTTCTTTGCATGCTTTTGGGCACTTCCTCTACCTTTCCTGTTTTTTAAAACATACTGTGTTTTAGATTAGGTTTTGGGTAGTTTAGGTAGAGAGCTGCACAGACTCTTCCCACCCTTTTGTGTGTGTAAAATAACAATAATAACAGTGAGTGAAATAATTTGTAGTTGGTTTTTTCTTAAGGACTGTTTTGTTTTGTGTTAATAAGTATGGATAAGTGTGAGTAGTGCAGCCTCAAGATTCGTTCACAGCACTTGCATGATTGGTGTCTCTACTGCCTCGAGGCTGCTCGCTTGGACAGAGTGCTGTATTTATGACAGCTTCAGATCCAGGATTGTCAATGAAAGGGCTAAACTAGTCCTCAAGGGTCTTCTACCTGCTGGAGTACTTCTTCCTCCACTCCAGACAGTAAATCTTACAAAAACAATCAGGATTGGAAGGAGGGTGCCAAGGAAACCAAAAACGCCAGTTCCCTTTGCTTCTAACCAGTCAGATCTGAAGATACAAAGATCTTCAGCTCCTCAAGCCGTGTCCTCACCATCTTTGGACCTGACTACTTAAACCCATTCTCCTACAGTGCGGAGATGTTGGAAGGCTCTTTCCCTCACAACTGGCATTTGAAGCCTGTGGAATCCCCTGTGATGACCCACCACTGGACCCTCAATCCTCACCACTGGCACCAGTGGGTGAAATACATTGGGAGGATAACAGGTACACACATGGCATTTCCAGATGTAGCTCTCTGCATCAAGTGCAATTTCCCTTAAGAGCACACAAAGACCACAGTCAGTCCGGGGCTGGTTTCTCCCTCTTTCTCCAGAATCCCAATAAGACTCTCCGCTGGCACAGCTACAGAGTGACCAAGCCAAGAGCTCCAGTACATTCTCTGTCCAACCTGTGCTTCGTGACCCTGCCCAAGTTGCTGACACATACAGGTTTGATTTACACAAATAGCTGGGAAAGGCTGGCACAGGTTTACTAGCTATGCCCCCTTTTGCCCAGACTATGAGGTAGTTATCACTGCCACCAGCCAACTCCTTATCAGCTACTTTAAAGGCCTTAACAAAGGGTCTCCAATCTTACTTTGTAATATTAATAGTAATAAAAACAGTAGTTTGACCAAGAGCAAGGCTATTAGGAGTGGCCCACACAGTGGCACCAAATAAATATGCAAGTATTCTCAAAACTTAAATACCTCTAGACAGATCAGCCACAATGAAAGGTTTAAATATATTTAATAAATAATAAAACAACAAGAAAATACTCAGTATATAATCACAGTGACATCAGAGTTCAAAATTACAGGAAACATTTAAAACATTGCAGGACAGTCTGAAATAAGGAAAAACATCTAAACTAAACTTTGCTATATTCCTGACTATATCCAAGAGAATTATACTATTCCCTAGCAACTTACTTCATCATAGCAAGGAAAATGTGTGGTGAATTGTTTCTGTTGTTGTCAGGTCCAAGACCTAATACAAAATGTACTGTCTAAGAGTTCTCTAATATCTCAAAAATGACTGCTGGGATAGCTTGCATAATGACATCATTTATTGTCATCTGACTATCCCAGGTGAAAACCTCCACTGCTGAAAGCTTGGCAGTATTTAGAATCTACCTGTGAAAATACATAGACCTCAGATCTTTGGTAGATGCCAGAAGTCATAAAACAATTACATTCCTTCACATTTCAAGATCAGCAATTATTTCACTCTAGACACAATACAAAAAGTTGCCTAGTTTTAGACATTGTCTCCTTACTGCACTGAAACTTAAAGACACCATCTTTTATGGCAAAGCCATAAAGTAATTTAATTTCAGTTATTTTCCTAAAAGTTGCTGGACTGAAGTTAACTTCCTGTATTCCAGTTTCCACTGTTAAAATAAATACATTTAGACAGTTAAAATAGCTCATGTACATTTCTGTTTTCCTCCAGTAGGGTACACTGTGGATGCATTTCAAACACAAACACATAATAAATTTTATCTATGTCCTGGGTGGTTCTCTTCTGAACACGCGTATTGATTTAGTGTCCAAGGGCCTGGAAGGAGCCTGATGCATATAAACCCCTAAAGCTCCCAATAAGATCTTGGCCACTCCCAAGGATCAACAATTCTGGAGTAAGGGTCCCTCCATCGATTGCACTGAGCTGGCAGTAGTCAACAAGGACATCTCAGAAGAGAGTTAGTTTGTCCATCCCCAAGAAGGGAATCTAGGGCACTGGACCAGTTAGGGAAGTATCACTAAACATCACCCAACTGTGTGCTGACAGCATTAAATTACCTGCCTCATTTGACAAGGCTTCAAACATAACACTGCATTGAAGTGTCAACAGTAGTTAAGACACAGCAGACTCCTGAGTTTCAGAAGACTCAGGATAAGCAGTTGTCCACACAACAGTCTATTTCTAATGTATCCATGCATCTTCTCTCCAACACAGCTAAAGACACACACAGAGTTGCTGGCACTGCCATGCGTCGCCACACGTGGATGAAATTGTGCAACTTTGCGGACTTCTTTAAGTCATCCCTTATTAACTCCCCTTTTGATAGCTCTTTGGGCCTAAGATTAAAGGAACCATGACCACGAGTCAACAAGATGGAAAGATATTGTCTGTCGGAGTGCATTTTGCCACCACCATCCCCCATAACAGATCTTCTAATGGAACCAGAAGGGGAACAAGAGTCTCCTCTTTAGAGATGTGCAACCTTTTCAGCATTCCTGAAGGGTTGTGCAGCTGTCTTACTCTGGTGGCAGTTGGCAGTCACTTGGCTCTACACCCACAAGTTTGAAAGGCCATCACTTCAGACACATGGGTGTTGAGAGTCATACCCAGAGTTTACACAATTCTATTTTTATCTCCACCAAAAGAAAATGCCAAGGACCTTCCGGATGCATCACCCCCTCCCCCCCAGTCAGAGAAGGGATGCAGATATTGAGATTTGAAGGCTGTTAATAGAGTCATCCAAGAGGTCCAACCAGATCCAAAGATTCAGGGACTATGAGGTTATTTTTGGTTCCAAAGAAAAACAAGGACCTCGTATCAATTTTGGATTTTAAGCAAATTAAATCACTTTGTAAAACCAACCAAGTTCTGGAGGGTCACAGTGAAGTCTATTCTACCTCCTTTGAGGAAGAATGACGATGTGCTCAGCCAATCTCAAGGACGCCTATGATCATATAACAATAAGGTGGTCCAGGAGATATCCATGCTTCCAGCTAGGAGCCAATCATCAGTTCAGAGTGTTGCCCTCTGGTCTCACCACCACCCCCCAAAGGTTCACCAAATGCATGGCAGTTGTGCCAGCCTGACTAAGCTGTAGGGTTTCCAGGTTTTTCTCTACATGGATGACTGACTTATCTCTACAAGGATACCATTAGTCAGGGTCAAATATTCCTTACTCCATGTCCTTCCTTAGGAATCACCATAAACTACTGAAAATCCAGCCTTTAGCCAGTTCAGACACTGGAGTTCATAGGCTGTTGGTTAAACACAGCATCTCAGATTGCAAGACTTCAGCATACAGAGAGTAAGTCCTTCATGCTCAGGTCAGTCCACTACCATCTCACAAGAAAGCTACGGCTTTCCCTTGTTCTCAGACTCTCTGGTCACATGGCTGCAGCAGTTTAGTCTCCACATGAGGATACTGCAGTGGACATTAACGATGCAGTGGCCTTACTTAACCCACCCATCATCGTGATAGAAAGCTGTCAAAGTTGAATCAAGTGGTGGCTGACGTCTTCCCTAGTGTCGAATGGAAGACCATTTGTTCTTTCTTCCCCGCAGGGCACAGTCATGACAGATGCCTCCCCTTCTTGGGTGGGTGGGGGGCACTTCAACAGGAAGACAAACTTGGTCTACAATTGAGGCCAGTCTTCACATTAATGCCCTGAACATGAGAGCTGTCCTTGAGTTGCAGACCTTTCAGGACTTCCTCCCAAAGGGTGTGATTTCAGTACAGAAAAAAAACATGTTGATAGTTTGGTATCTGAACAAACTGAGGGGAACCAGTTCCCACCCTCTTTTATGGGAGGCAATGAAGGTCTGGCAATGCGTGATTTCATCTCAACGGTTTCGGACAGCAACTGAAATTCTGGGAAATCCAACATTTCAGTGAGCAGAATGAGCAGGAACATTCTTCCTCATGAGTGGCCCCCAAATCTAAGGGCAGCGATTCAGATCTTCCAGTGTTGGGGCAGTCTGTGTTGTAATCTGTTTATTCCACATCCAACAAGTGAACCAGTTATAAGCCTTGGATCATTCACAGAGACAGTCACCCAGGGATGCTCTCCTGTTTGCTTGGCCCCTTGGGTCTCATGTAGGCTTATTCTCCCACCACTATGATAATACAATTTCTCCAGAAAATCGCCTACTGCAAGGTGACTGATACTCTGTTACCTTTTGGCTTTATCAGGTGTGCTTCCCTTTTCTGCAGTATCCTGCAAGGGGGCTGGATCTTGTTCCAGATTAATCTCACCCAGCATGCTTGCACCTGCTCAACCTCCAGATTTTCAAACTAATCACATGGTTCTCCAATTCCCTTGATGGTCAGAGATCCCAAGCTTTCAGAGAGAGTGGTTCCCATTTTGCCCTCTTTCCAGAAGCTATTTGAAAAGTCTACTCTAACAAGTGGAAATGCTTCACCTTTTGGGAGTCTTCTAAAGGTTTGGATCCCTTTTCTGTGCATTTGGAGACTATTCTTGATTTTCTTGCTGTCCCGTTTCATAAGTCCAGAATTGAAGTTCAGTTAATTGCTATTCCCAACGTTCATACTGGCAGAGAACACACCTGCAGCAGTAATGAAGACTTCAAATGCCTTTCTCAGAGGAACAGTCTTGTTCCAACAACCTTTTCAAAATGTTGTTCCTCCTTAGAATTTACCATTTGTGCTCCACATTCTTGCTGGACCTCTTTTTGAGCCTTCAGCAACAGTCTCTTTGAAGCTGTTGTCTTATAAGACTCTACTTGGCGGCTGTTACTACGGCCAGGTGTGTGTCAGAAAAGCAAGTCTCATCTTCAGTGCCTCCATCTCTGTTTTTTTCAAAAAGATAGGGTCTCTCTCTCAAAGGATCCTACTTTTTTGCCTTGGCTAGTGTCAGACACTGCCTTGAATCAGACCATTCATTTACCAGTGTTTTTTACCCCCAAATTTTCAAACAAAGGAGACTACAAACTGGATTGTCTGTATTCACAAGCAACTGAGGTTATTTAGATAAAACAAAGTCCTCCAGTAAATCTACACAGCCGACTGAAGTCCATCTTATCCAAGTGGCTTTCTGATTGCATTTCATCAGGATATAGTTTGAGAGAGAGAAGACTATACTCTGAAAACCGAAGGATCATGCTACTAGAGGTATGGCTACGTCCACTGCTTTTCTCAAGAGTCGTTACTGATTAAAGTCCAGAGAGAGAATATGCTAGTAAAACCTTTCTAATGTTCTAAAGGAAAATATTTTATTTGAGACACTGAAGAAAAGCACAAGAGTTGACTAAAAGGAACCAGGAGTACATTGGAAATAAACCAAAGACGAGATTTGGTAGATGGAGATCAACGTGAAGAAAACCAGCAATTTGGAAATTGATGAGTAAATGTGGGATTGCAAGGCATTAATTACATTTGAAAAGTATGACAGAACAAGAAAACCTGGAAACACAGGACTTTTTGACATTGTTAAACTTGTAGTGGACTCCAAAGCATTTGCCCTACTTCATATCATTAATGTCCGGAAGAAGAAGAAGAAGAGGGAATAAGACGTAACTTTAAGTAAAGCAATTTTGTTAATATTTTTATTACAGGATATATATTGCACTCTATACAGTAAGGTTTTTTCAGTTATTTTTGTGTGATACAGGTAACTAAGGCAAACAGGTATCCTGTTTCCTCCCCTTCGCCTTTCTTTCTTCTTGTACGGTTATAAGAAATGTAGGCACTGCAATGTAAAAAAAAGAAGAAAGCCCAGACAAAAAGACAATGAGATAAGAAAAACTGATGTGCTTTTTCTTACTTTTGCATAGGGGAATTACTGGGTTAAGGCTGTTGCCTTGACCCAATAAGTTTTAACGGGAAGCAAATAAATAAAAACACTCACTATAATGAGAAAAGTTGTCCTCTAACAAATAAATGTTCACAGTGGAAGGCAACTATGTATCCGGTTATGTTTCTATGGAGACAATTTGATTAGGGGGCAATAAAGAAAGAATAAGTCTTCCTTTAATGGCTAGGAAACCATGGTTTCTGAAAGTATTTAAGTTGTTTTCTAAATCTGAGACAGGAATAAAAATAAAACAAAAGTAGACAGCACTTGGCAGAAGTAGAAGCACAGGCTCTACCATGTGTCTTAGCATGGAAAAATTAAAGTTATGTGCTCACTATAATCATGTATCTGTGTTGACCATTTTCATTCTTCCTCAATGTATGGGTCTCGAAATCTACACTTGGATCCAACTCTGCTAATCTATTTAGATTCTTGGATCAGACTCTCAAGCTCCTCCCTTCACCCATAATCCCCCATACTTGCCACATTACCTCCGATCGAGTTTGCTGCTGCTAAATATGCCAGAAGGCATAAATATGTATTATAACGAAAACAAAAAACAGGATAGAGACAGAGTAAGGGCTCAGACTGGAAACAACTGTTCCCATATACCCCATCAGATCACTCCCAAAGGATAAGGATAAGGGAAAGTAGGGTGGAGAGGTGAATAAAAATGGACAATGCAGATGCCTAAGTTATAGTGAGTATAAATATCTGATAATGTAATTTTCCTTCATTCCTCAACATATGGGACAGAGTCTCCAGCTAAGATAATCTTGGGTGGCCCTCATGAAATATTCCAGAAAACTTCGGAGCCAAAGGCAGCCCTGTTCCTGAATATGATGTCCAACTTGTAATGACCAATAAAAGTATGGGAATTTGACCAAGTAGCCGCAGCACAAATGTCATCAATTGAAGCTCTGGCCCACAATGCAGATGATTTAACCATGAATCTAGTCGAATGAGCCTTTGCAGATTTTGGCAAGGACAATGTTCAGAGAGTATATAAAAGAAATGCAATCTGTTATCCATTTAGCTAAAGTAACTTTAGTTGTTGGTTTTCCCAATTTGTTTTTAGCAAAGGAAACAAACAGTTGACTACTTTTTCAAAATCCTTTTGTTCTATGGAAGTAAAAACGAAGTTGTCTATGTACAGCTTAAAAGATATAGCATGTATTCTCACTTATTGTCAAATTTTGGAAAGAAGACTGGTAAACTGATTACTTGATTCATACTGGACTCAAACAACTTTTGGCAGGAAGGAAGAGTTTTGTATGTAATGTCACTCTCTTTGTGAAAAACAAAATAAGGTTATTTTGAAGAGTGTGCTCGGAGTTCAGAAACTCGCCTTGCTGACGTAATGGCAACAAGACAAATTGTTTTCCAAGAGAGAAATTTCAGATCTGACATGGCTAAAGGTTCAAAGGGGTAATGAATTATAGTTTGTAACAAAACAGCAAGATCCCAGAGTGGAGTAAAATCTCTTACTGGAAGTCTAAGCAGAAGAGTACCCTTCAGAAAATCCTTACAAATTTTAGGAGAAGCTAAGGGGAAGGCATTATGTCCTATGTGGCAATTAGAGATATTTGCAAGTTGAACTTCAGTGGTGGAGAAACTGGCACGGTCCTGAAAAACTGAAGCTAGAAAATCCAATATAGCAGGAATTGGAACTGTAAAGGGATCCATCTTTCTTTGTTCTGCCCAAAATGAAAATCTCTTCCATTTACTCTCGTAAATCTTTCTGGTAGAAGGTTTCTGAGAGGAGGATAAAATCTGACGAACTGGAAAGGAAACCCTGGACAGTCTAGCCATCATTCGAATTGGAGAAACCATGTGGTTAACTTGAGACCTTGAATGTCCAGATGAATCATTCCAGATAGGCTACCTGGACTGGGGTCCAGTATCAGAGGCAGACACGGAAAATAAGGTCATAGGAATGGGAATCACACCAACCGAGGCCAGAAGGAAGCAATGAGGATTACCTTGCTCTTTAATCGTTGTGCTTTCTGGAGAAATTTGTGTATTAAGGGAATAGGAGGATAAGCATACAGGAAACCAGGGGGCCAAACGTGGACTACAGCATTTCTCGGTGACTCCCCCGAGGGGGAATTAGGGACAAGGACCTGCTACACTTGCTGTTGAGGGGTGAGGCAAAGAGGTCACAGCAAGATTGACCCCAGCAATAAAAATTCATTTCCATCACTACAGGATTGACAGATCACTTGTGCTGCATCTGGATGGATCTGCTGAGGTTATCAGCTAAGATGATGGATCTCTCTGGAATGCGTGCCCACTACCATATTCTCATTGCTTCTTAGCAATGGGGGTAAGATCTGTTTCCCCCATTTGTCAACATACCAAACCACTGGCATATAGTCTCTCTGGATAGCAAGTGTACCTGAAGGAGAAAGTTCTGAAAGGCCTACAACTCTTACAGGACCGCTCTCATCTCGGACATTCATATGCAGATTGGTCTCTTCTGGGGACCATGTATCCTGAACATTCAGTCCCAAGAAATGCCTCCACCCCAACTAGGAGACATCTGTAGTCAGAGGGGCCTTCGGGGGAGAAAGGACAAATGGGCGTCCCTGACAAAGCTAGATGGATTGGATCCACCAAAGTAGGGAATCCTTGCAGGCTCACAATATTTTTATAAGAAATAAACATATCAAAGCATTGACCACTGTACTGCCATGGTCCACTACAGAATCCTCATGTGAAAGCAAGCCATAGGTTGTGCTGTGATTGCTGCAGCCATTAAACCTAAGGCTTGAAGAACCAGTCTCACAGGAGGACAGGGATGGTCTAGACTCTGTCTGATATACAATCTTAGGGAATACAGAGTAAAAATGCAAACTGTGTCCAGATGAGCACCTATAAACTTCAAGACTTAAACTGGTTGAAGTTCTGACTTGGAAAGATTTACTGTCATCCCTAGGAATAGAAAAACTGGAATAAGTAATCCCAGGCCTCCTCCAGGACATGCTTGGTTGGTGCGGAAAGGAGCCAGTCGTCTAAACGAGGAAACACTCTGAATCCATATGGTCTGAAATGAACTGCCACTACTGCCATGCATTTGATTAACACCCTGGGGGCTGTGATGAGACCAAAGTGCAGGGCTCTGAACTGGCAATAACTGGCTTCCAGCTGAAAGCACAGATATCTTACAGAGCACCTGTTCACTTTGATGCGACAGCACACATCTTGAAAATCTACACAGCACTTCCAGTTGTCCTTCTGTAGGACAGACAGAATGGACTGAACAGTGACCATGACAGAATGGACTGAACAGTGACCATGCGGAACTTGAAGTTTTTCACGAATTGATTTAGATGACTGAGATCTAGAATAGGTTTCAGGTCCCCTGATTTCTTTGGCACTAAAAACAACCTTGAGTAAATTCCAAATCCTATTTGGTCTGGTGAGGCCTTTTAGATTACTCTTTTCTAGCAGCTTTTGGATTTCTAATGCTGCTAACACCCTCTGATTGGATGGAACATTGAGGAGACGTCTCTTTTGTGAGGGATTTTGTGTAAAAGGAATGAAGTATCCTCTGAATATGATCCTTTGCACCCAAGAATCTCTTGTAATGGCTCTCCAGGCGTTTGGGTGCAAGGAAAAGTGCCCCCCCCCCATGCCTCCAGAGAATAACAGTCAGGCAACCTTTCAGGAGTGCTGAAAGGGTCTGTCCACTGGAGTATCTCGAGACCCTTGGTTCTGTGGAACCCCTCTGCCACGACAGTGTCTTCAATTATTTCTCCCTATGCTTCTGGGAGAAAAATCCCCACGAGAGCCCTGAAAAGTTCCTTAAGATTTTCAGGACCACATCTTACCACTGCGATGACTCCTAGAGAAAGATTATTGCGGGGTAGAGAAATGGATTTCAACAGCAGACAAGGTCTTTCATTCTTGCTCACTGCAGGAATGTGTGTACTTAACTGTGGGGCTAAACAGGGAAGGGCCACCCAAAGGAGCATTGATGAAAGAGGATTTAAAGGGCTCCGCAAAATCACAGTCTCATCCAGGCATGTCTCCTTATAGCTATGTCTTAACCAGCAGTCCATGAGGAACCTTCAGCAGTGTGAGATACTAACCTCATAGATGCATTAGATATAGATTGTAGAGTGGTCAGCTGGAAGGACTACGTTTTTTCTTCCTCTGCCAACATGGACCCTGGGAAAGATGTAGAGAGTTCATTGATCAAGTCTGCTTGTAGTCTAGCAAAATGTGCCATGTAGCTGAGTGACCACAAGGCAAAAGTCGCCAAGGCGTAATCGTGCTTTCCAATTTTGTCCAATGCCCTAGACCCTCTGCTAGGAGACTGGACAGAGGAACGCTGTCCGGCTAGTTCACAAAGGTAAAAGAGTAAAGGGAGGAAGGCTAAACAGATACAATTTATTTTCTTTTCTATTCTTAGCTTTACTCACAATACCTAATAAGGCACCCTAGAGCTCAAGAGAATCCAATCCCAACCGAATCATTATAGCGGCAAATGACATATGATGTAATCTGGCCAGTAACAGGCATTATGGGTAAAGGGAGGAGCTCGAGAGTCTGATCCAAGAATCAGAAGAAATTGGCCGAGTTGGATCAGAGGGTCGGATCTGACACCCATAAGTTGAAGAATTAATGAAAATGACAACAGACCGTTCATTATAGGTTAATTCGAGCCTGTGAGCATGGCTGTCAATCTGTGACAACTATTGTTATTAGGAGGGTTAAACATTATTTGAAGATGTACAATGTTTTGTGTGTTGGTATTAAGCTAATAGGTTCTTGTGGGTGTTTGCTTTAGTTTGAAGGTTTTCATTAAAACAAAAATTATTGTAATATGTGACAGTTTTAAATAGGCAAGACAAGAAGCAACCGTATTAAAAAAAAAATCAACCTGCCAAATACTATATATTTATATAACACAAGCTGAAACTAGTCACTTAAAAATATGAATGGTCTGATAATTGTATACAAAAAAGAGAGAGAGAGTAGCGAACTATAGTAAAAAT
This sequence comes from Protopterus annectens, assembly GCF_019279795.1. Taxonomy (NCBI): domain Eukaryota; kingdom Metazoa; phylum Chordata; order Ceratodontiformes; family Protopteridae; genus Protopterus; species Protopterus annectens. The sequence goes on along the minus strand of NC_056737.1, from coordinate 475,362,731 downwards.
GCAAAGTGCAAATACCTATGCTTTAGGAGACAGATTGGAAAGAACTGAGCATGCAAATTTGATAAATGATTTCAGCATAGTTATTCAGTGGAATATCTCGGACAAAGGAAAAAGGGAGTACTTATGTGAGAGGAGCTCCAAAAGTGAGAGAAGAGGGGGGAAAGGTAATAATGGTAGATTTATAGTACTAAGGGACTGCTGGGAAGGGAGAAGAATTACACTAGCGTGGAATTATATTCTACCTAAAACTGCTGCAATGGAGCTTAGGACAATTCTGGGAGAAATAATTAGCTTTCAGAAGGGAATATTACTTACAGGTGGGAACTGGAATTTGATTTGCAACAGTAAGGATGCATCTTGTGGGGGGGGGGGGGCAGAAGGGAAAACATAACAAAAAAGGACAGATTTTTTTGAAGACATTCATAAAAAATACTTGTAATGGAAGATGCAAATTCAGCAATAGGAGTTTGGACAGAATTGCCACATTATTCCTCAAGGTATACAAACTGGGGTCTATGTTCGTGCATTAAAAAAAAATTACAGTGAACAGCTAATAAACTGAACATTAAACAGAGAAAGTTTAACGCACCGAAAAAGCTTAACAGTGAAATATAATTTACTGAATGGCCATACCTGGCCAACATCACAAACGTAACCAACCAAAGTGAGGGGGCTCTGCCCCCCAACTATCTATCTATATATATATATATATATATATATATATATATATATATATATATGGGTTCCATACACTAGATCGAATTTTCATGAATTCGAAATACTGCATGGAATGCTCACTGCAGCGAAAGTGCACTTACGCGAAGTTCAGTACAACGCACGGGTGTTGTACTGAACTTCCATGCAGTACTAATGGGCCTTAGGGTTAGGGCACGGGACATAGTAAGGCGATAGCCAGTAGGGCTATCCCTTGCCATGACCCATGCCCTAACCCTAAGGTCCGTGACGACTGCAGCGCAGTGAAGGACATAGCAATGTCCTCCACTATGGTGCGATAGTCACGAACCTTAGGGTTAGGGCATGGGTTAGCGTAAGGGGATAGCTTTACTAACTATCCCCTTACCCTAACCTATGCCCTAACCCTAGGGTCCGTGACTATCGCACCATAGTGGGGAGGACATAGCTTGTTTTTTATGTCCTCCACTGTGCTTGCGGTGTTTTTGGTGAAGTGCACTTACGCAAAAGTTCACTTTCATTAAAGTGAACTTTCGCAGAAGTGAGGCTTCCTATTACAAGTTTGAAGTAGTCAACTTTCGTTCTTGTAATAGGAATCCATATATATATATATATATATATATATATATATATATATATATATATACACACACACATACATATAAATATTTAAACACACACACACCAACTCCAAGATCACAATACAGTAGGAAATAGGGTAAATTTAAAAATAAAAGTTTTCCTTTTTCCTTATGCATCATGGTACTTCCTGGCTGCTAGCAAATTATGGCCATTTGATTAATTATTTTTCACTGTTAAGCTTTTTCTATACATTAAACTTTCACTGTTTAATGTTCATTAGCCTTCACTGTATTTTTTTTTTTTTTATGTGCGAATATAGACCCCAAAAACTGGGCTAAGCTAGACAGAAATTACATTTCACAAGAACAAGTGCATTTAATTGAAAGTTTTGTTATGCAACCCATAACTATTTGAAATCATGCAACCATAATAACTAAAATAAAATTCAGAGTAATGCAATAAAAATGAGACACGGGTGTTTTCCCCAGCTACCTGTTTAAAAAGAGAGGAATTTAAGGAAAATATAGCCAGGGAAGGAGATAAAATTAAAGTGGAGTTTAAAAATATGGTAGGAAAAAAAACAGGTATAGTTAGGAAGTAACAAAAACTATTTAGAGGAACTGACAAAGGTTAAAGTAGCGCAGAATAGGGGGAATCTCACAGAACAAGAGGTGCAACTGCAGACTGCTAAAGAATAAATAAGGGACTGCCAAAATAATAAGTTCAGAAAGATTGCTGTTAAGCAACTGTTTTTTTTTTTTTATAATTCCAGAGCACCAAAACTTTTAGCACAACAGCTCAGGCAGAAGAAAGTAGAGGTTCAATTAATATCAGCATAGTAGGAGATGAGATAAAAATGGTGATGTATAACCAATCTACAGGAAAGTCCCCAGGAGCAGATGGTATTCCTGTGGAAGTTGGGAAGGTAGAAGGGAAGAAAGTGATAAAGACCTGGACAGTTTTGTTTAACAGAATTTTAAAAGGAGAAGCACAGACATCCTGAAACAAAGCAGTTGTGGTTGTTAATAGCAAAAATCCATTTGATCCAGGACCATTTGGATTCTAAATTGTGATTATAAAGAGTTTATGTCAATAATGGCTAAAAGATTGGTGAATGGGATGCCAAAACTGACAGATCTGGATCAATGTGGTTTTGTAGAGGGGAAGCAAACATTTGACATTAACAGAACAATGATCCAGAGGGAAGCAGAATGTACGAAAATACCACTGCTGTTGGTGAGTCTTGATGCAGAGAAAACATTCAACAGAGTAAATTGGGATTTTAAGAGTAGGGTAATGAAAGCATTTGCATTCCATGCTACAAATATAAAGTTAATTAGGAGGATATATGCGATCGGAGGCAAAAATTAAAAGGGGGGGGGTCCTTTTTGAAAATTTCTGTTTGAAGCAGGGGTTTCCTCTTTCCCCGCTGTTACTTGCATTATAATTAGACCCACTAGCAAAGAAAATAAGGGACTCAGAAATTCAAGGATAAACTGGTATGGAAGTCAAGAAAAGTTGGCTTTATTTGCAGATGATATTATTTTACACCTGATAAAACTAGAAAACATTTCAGTGCTGTGGAACATACTGGCAGAGTTTCAAGTCTTTTCAGGATACAAAATTAATGAAAATAAATCAAAAGCAATAGCTGTAAACTATGCACCCATACACGAATTGGTTTAGCAATATCCATATTTATGAGTGCATGATAAAATGTATTCGGGAGTATGGAATAAAAAGCATTCTGTTACGGCAGCTAAGACTATGTGGGAAAGAGACTAAATAAAAGAAAATACAAAAACTGAGAAACCGGAAGCTCTGTTATATGGATATGGGCAGCAGGATACAAGAAGTGAAAGTGTTTTTAGTCCCTTTTGTTTTATACACAGATCAAACATTTTTATTATATTTTTAGCAACCAGAGAAGTTGTGGATAGCAATTAATATACAGTTGAAGGATTTTATCTGGGTGAGAAGAGGGCAAGAATAAAATGGGATAAGTTGATCCCTCCAACAGAAGGACATGGTTTAGTGTTATGTGATTTCAAGGGGTATTTCGGAGCTACATAGTTAAGGTTCCAATACATAGCACAAGCAGACAACTATAATTCAAAATGGAACGGGATGATGCAGAAACAGGTGAAGTTCAAGAAACAAGGAGAGACCAGGATTTTGGATGCAGATCCTTAAGATCAACAGCAATAACCATACAGAATGTGCAAAAAAGAAAAAGAAAATAAGGTGGAGGACCAGATGACAAGACAACAAATGTGGAAAATGCATATATATAGTTGTAAGTATAGAAAACTTCTGGAAGAACCTCATGTTGATCAGGAATGAATGCAGGAATGGTTAAGGAGAGGCAAATTCAAACCAAGAAACGAAAGGTTAATATTGGCAGCACAAGATAGTGGGCTACGTACACTTTGGTTTACAAAGTCCACTGAACATGTAGGAGAAACAGACAAATGAAGGTTTTGTAAAACAGAATTTGAAACAGCTACACACCTCATTGCTGGCTGCAACGTACTAAAAGGCATAGTCATGTGGTGAGACTCTTGCACTGGGGATTGTGCAAACATTACGATACTGAAGTGGCTGAAAAACACTGGAAAAATGAGCTGCAAAGCATCATAGAAAATGATCAAGTCTCCATCACATGGGATCATCTGTTACCAGCAGCTCAAAAGACAGATGCTAAAAAAACGGATATAGTGATACAAGAAAAGTAAACGAAAGTAGCACTGATCTCGCCACACCCAGTGACTACAGTGTCCTGTGTACAGAGAGACACAAAGTCATAAAATATCAAGATTTGCAAGTGGAAACAAGAGCAATGTGGAAGAAAGATACCCCGATAGTTCCAATAGTAGGAGGAGTAACGGGTCTTATTAAAAAAAAAAAGAGCCTACAATCATATTTAGATATGCTACCAATACATATAACTCCATACGAATTGCAGGAGAAGTCATTACTGGGCACACTGCGGGTGCTGCGAAGAGCACTTTTGTCTGACATCAGAGTGAAATACTAATTTCATGAACTTTAATCATACTTTGATTTAGGAATGGGGTCCATTCCCATCATGGTATTAGAAACCCAAACGATTTAGAGAAATTAAAAAGGGGGAAACCATAGAATACTTTCTGCAAGTTTATGAACATAAGAACTAAGCCAATACAGGGATAGAGAAAGGAAATTATGCCAATAGGGATGACTGCAATTGGGGGTACAGAGAACAGGCAAGAGGGGATGGAATTTACTGGAGAAAACTGGCAAAGGAACCAAGGTACTAGGAACAAATAATTAGAGAGGGATTATTCATTTGGACTGCAAGTTAGAGATTGATATCAATCCTTGATATGGAAGGCAGAGTATTGGCAAAAGAAAGAAATAGGATGGTCCTAAGTGAAAGACCAGCACTGGTAAAATATTTAAAAGGGACAGGCAATAGGGGAAAACTCTTTTTATTTATACAAAGTAATCAAACTGTACTAAAATCAAAAATTAACAAAACATTATGCTTCACATATATTGCTATACATCATATAACCCAAGTAACATTATATAAATTTAATTCCTGCCCCTATTTTTAAAGAAACCTCTTTATTAAACCATCACTTACAACATAAGCAATCATACATTTATATAAATGAAAACAAACCACACTGACACAACCCTAGTAGCAAGCATTTTACATCACAAACCATACTGACACACTCCCAGTTGCAAGCATTATACATCACTTATAATCTACCCAATAGTTTTCAGTCAAACATTTCATAGCTCATGAAGTCGTGCCTTCTTTTAAGCCTCATTCCTCCCCTGTATATATTGTTCCCACAATTACATTTTTTTTTCTATGTAGTTCACTCCTACATTTGGCACTGGTAGACTTTTTAGCAGAATCTAGAACAGTAGCTGCTGTTAAAGGGATAATTAGTATGTCATATAAAATTTTGCCTGACACCTACAGGAATCAACCAGAGGCGGTTAGAAAGGATTGGGAAGAGACTGGATAAGCAATTCACAAAAACAATGGGAGGATACATGTATGGTTCTCAAATATACAAAAAAAAGTCTAAAAGATTTAGAATCTTTGCTTGGAAGTGTTTGCTTGGGTATTTTTATAACCCAAGCAGACTCCAGTTCCTCAGGTAGACTGCAAATGTTGGAGGTGTCACGGGGAAGAAAGAGGTAACTGGGAACATATTTTCTGGAACAGCATCGTGCTGGCATACTTTACAAATTCCCTGCAGACAACTCTGTCAAAAATACTGGATGAAAAAATTGATGTAACTAAGGAAATCATTTTTTAGAGCTATGATACAGGACTGAATTGCCTAGACATAGCAAGGCCTTGCTGAGTTTAATAATGGTGGCTGCCAAAAAAAGCCATTACTAGAAATGCTGCATGAACAGCCTAACTTGTAATCACTGTGCTGCTGGATCAGAGGTTAGACATGTTCAGAAGCACTTGTGTGTATCCCGAAGTGAGCTACGATGGTCTAAGACTGCCAGGGTACAAGGGACTACAACAGTCCCCCAAATCTACAGACTGGTCCACTCCCCAACACCTGACTTTTGCTTCCACTGGAGAACTGGGCTGGAGAACACTCACCCCAATAGAGGAACTAATGGGTCAACTGGAATCAGAAAAGGGAGCTAATGTCCTGATCCTGTATAAAAAAACAATGCAATAGTAGAAAAAATCTGTAATATAGCAAAAGGACAATCAAAGCAATGAGTGAACAGAAGTATTAAACAATACAAAGCTGACAAAGTGTAACATTTTGGTATGGTCTACTAAAGATTTTGTGTATTACAATATTCATCCACAGTGACCTGACTAAAGAGTGCAAGAAAGTGTATATAATGAAAAGTTATATACCCACCATAACAATATATCTGTGTTATCTGTTTCTGTCCTTTCTCAATGGAAATTCTGTCTCTTTGAATCTAACCACGGATAAGATTTTGATCACTGCAGTTGTTTAGTTCCACAGCTCAGGCTCCTCCCCTTAACCATAATCCCCTCCAAGCAGTAACATTATCTCAGATCAAATTTGCCTGCAACTCCATAAAGAATTCTAATAACCACAATAAAAATAATAATGATAATAGTACATATGAAGCTCAGAAAATAAGTAAATAGAAGTTACTCTGCTCTGGAGCTGAAAGAGGATAAGACATGGCTCAGGAAGCAGTCCATACCATAGGGACTCTTATAAGGAGGGAGGGGAGTTGAAGGACAGAAACAGACAAGACAGATATTTAGTTATATGAAGTACTAACTTTTATATCTGATGTTCTCTTTTCTATCCAATCCTCAGGGCCCGCAGTTACTTAGCCGCTTGGATGGTCTCATGGAAAGATACTCTGGAGGAGTGCTGCCATATTCCTGGAAAGCAAGTCCAACCTATGAGAGATGAATGTGTGAATATTCGGCCATGTGGCAGCAGCACAAATATCAACCGAGTCCCTAGAAAAGACGGCCGCAGATGCAGAAACAAATCTAGCTGATGTGCCTTTGGTGGTTTAAATAATGACAAACCTTTATCTTTACATACATGAGATGCAGTCAGCCATCTCGCTAGAAATAACTTTGATACCCCTTTACCCATTTTAACTTTAGAAAGGAAGACAAATAGCTAATCTGTCTTCCTTAAAGATTTGGATCAATGAAGGCAGAACCACAAATGTCTATGTTATGTACAACAAATGGAGCAGACACTCTCCTTTATTTGCAAATTATTTGCAGATGTCTGGCAAAATAAAAGTTATGTACTTACCATAACGTTCCATGTGAGTTGTTTATCTCGCCTTTATTCTCACTGATGGGTTTGGAGCCGATCCTCGGCTCCGACACAGCCGATAGCAAGCTCAATGTTTGCCAGTAGCTCGAGACCAAGCCCCTTATCCCACAATGCACTGCTGGAATTACTTCAGATCTTGTTTGCTGCGAATAACAGTATATACATTTATATACATATATACAACATATACATACCCTCATATATATGTGTGTATATGTATATATATATATATTACACGAAGAACACTTCCCAAAGGGGAAGAAGAAATATTGAATATCCAGGATGGTACTAGCCTCTAAGTCATCAGTCAGCCAGAAGGGGGGAGGAGGGGTGAGGAGGGAGGGACGTGAGAATAAAGGCGAGATAAACAACTCACATGGAACGTTATGGTAAGTACATAACTTCTATATGTGAAGTTGTTAAAATCTCGCCATTTATTCTCACTGATGGGTAGCGTCCCTAGCACCTTCAACCTTGGGTGGCTCATGGGAGTATGTTCTTCAGTACCGTAGAACCAAAGGAAGACCTGTCCCTTGAAGCCCTATCTACTTTGTAATGTGTGATAAAGGCATGAGGCTTAGACCAAGTGGCTGCAGCACAAATATTGTCAAGGGGCAATTTAGCTTGAAAAGCAGAAGAGGTAGAGACAGCTCTGGTAGAATGAGCTTTCGGTTTGTGCGTTAAATGCATGCTCGCATTCTCATAAACAAAGGATATACAATCGGATAACCATTTAGATAGTTGTTTTAGCCACTGGATTGCCTTTTCTTGCTTCTGAGAATGATACAAAAAGTTAGTCTGATTTCCTAATATCCTTAGTTCTGTCAAGATAAAATCTGAGCTGTCTGTGAACATCAAGTTTGTGCAGCATATATTCTAATTTGCTAGAGTGGTTGGGGAAAAAGACTGGCAGTTTAATGACCTGATTGATATTTGACTCAGAACTGACTTTAGGTAAAAATGAGGGGTTTGTTCTGAGAGATGCTCTATCAGCATGGAAGATCATGTAGGGTGATCTGATAGATAATGCTTGAAGTTCTGACACTCTGCAGGCAGACGTAATGGCCACAAGAAATATTGTTTTCCAAGATAAATATTTTAAATCACAAGAAAATGCTGGTTCAAAAGGGGGAAGAATAATTTGAGACAGCATAAAGTTTAAATTCCAGGGAGAAAAGGGAATTTTGATCGGAGGTCTCATATGAAGAACGCCTTTAAGGAAGGTTTTAAATAATTTATGGCTCATAATATTTGAGCCACCAAGACCAAGGTGAAAATTTGAGATAGCAGCTAACCGAACTCGAACTGTAGCAGCTGCTGCCCCTTCCTTAAAAATTTTTGTTAGAAATTCTAAAATTGAAGATAGCGGAGCTCGGAAAGGGTCAATGCTCTGCGCGTTGATCCAAATTGAGAACCTTTTCCATTTACTGCCATATAATTTCCTGGTAGATGGCTTGTGAAAAGACAAAAGAATCTGCCTTGTATCTTCTGAAATTGAATGAAGCCTGGCAATTAGGGGAAGTGGATTAGCCAAGCAGTCAGTTTCAGGGACTGCAGAGAAGGATGAAGATCCACTGACGGGTGAGTCAGAAGGTCCGGAACTGGGTAAAGGATCCATGGATCTTCCAACCGATGATGGTGGAGGAACGGAAACCAAATCTGTCGAGGCCAGTAGGGGGCTAGGAGTATAACAGTCCTTCCCAGCGATTTTGCATTCTGTAAAAATCTGGGTATTAATGGGAAGGGTGGAAATGCATATAGGAGACCCGGAGGCCAATCGTGTAAAAGTGCGTCTCTCGGGGGATAACCGGGAGGTGGTATTAGGGCAAAGTAGCTTCTGCATTATGAACTGATGTGGCTGGCAAAAAGGTCGCAGCAAGGCTGACCCCATTTGCGGAAAATCAACTCCGCAACCTGTTGTTTGAGAGACCTCTCATGAGGGAGTAATATTGCCCTACTTATCTTGTCCGCTATCACATTGGATTTCCCCAGGATGTGCGTTGCTAACAGAAAACGCTGGGACGACACAGCCCATTGCCAGACCCTGAGGGCTTCTCGACAAAGGGGGTAAGACTTGGTTCCGCCCTGCTTGTTCACGTACCAGATTACGGACATGTTGCCAGTCTGAATTGCAATAGTCCCTAGAGGGAGAGAGTCCTGAAAGTACTGCAACGCCAGAAATACTGCTCTCATCTCTAGAACACTGATGTGCAGATGTGATTCTTGATCTGTCCATGTGCCTTAGGCAGTCTTTCCCTGAAAATGCCCCCTCCCCACCCTATCAGGAAGCATCCGTGGTCACAGTGGCTACTGGGGGACAAAGGGTCTTCCGAGTGTGACATGAAGAGACGTCAACCACCACCGAAGGTCTCTCTTGCAAGAATCCGTGATAAGAATCATGTGTTGCATTGGTAGTTTCTGGTAAGACCAATGAGCGAAGAGGAGCCATTGAAGAATTCGCATATGCATCCTTGCGAGTGGTATAGCCAGGATTGCTGCCGCCATCAAACCTAGTACATTCAATACCTCCGCTGCTGTAGCTTTGTTTTTTGACACCAGTGAGCCGACGTTTTGGCAGAGAAGAGAGACTCTTTCAATAGGGAGACGTAGAGTGGTAGTTGAGGTATCTAATTCTGCTCCTATAAAAACGGTATGCTGAGATGGCGATAAGGCAGACTTTTCGAAGTTGACTGTAATGCCTAATTGATGGCAGAGTGTCAGAGTGTATTGTGTTGCCTGAGTCAATTGATGCCTGGTGGTAGAGGTGAGGAGCCAATCGTCTAAGTATGGAAACACCTGGAATCCTAGACGCCTCAGGTGAGCTGTGACCACTGCCATGCATTTGGTGAACACTCTGGGGGCTGTAGTGAGACCAAAGGGCAGGGCTCAAAACTGGTAATGATTGGCTCCCAGCCGGAAACGCATATGATCTCTGCAGCGTCTGTTCATTTTTATGTGATAGTACGCGTCCTTGAGATCTATGGAGCACATCCAATCGCCTTTCCCTAAGAAGGGAAGAATGGACTGAAGCGTGACCATTCGGAACTTCTCTTTGTTTATGAACTGGTTGAGTCTGTTGAGGACAAAGATAGGTCTCCAGTCCCCTGTTTTCTTTGGTACCAAAAAGAATCTTGAGTAAGTTCCGAATCCAACTTGATCTGCTGGGACTGGTTGGATGACTCTTTTCTAGCAATCTGCGGACCTCTACGATTGCCTGTTCCCTGAGACTGGGTGGAACATCTGGGATTTTCTTTATAGGTATGGGAGGGGTAAAGAACGGTATGAAATATACTCTGGAAATGATGCTTTGTACCCAAGTATCCGAAGCTTCTGGGTACAAAGACAAGCGACCCCCGACTGTCTGCAGAGCCGAACAGTCGGGCCCCCTTTCAGGGGCGCTGGTAGGACTGACCGGAGAACTGACCCCTGTCACCCTGTTGCTGTGGACCCCCTCTGCCACGGGGGCGGCGTCTTCTGTTAGAACCCCCTCCTCTGCCTCTAGAGGGTGTTTCTCCACGTTTGTCCTGAAAGGCTGCCTGAGTTTTTCGGAACCACCCCCCCCCCCCCAGGGCCCTTGGGGTAGGGCCGAGTAGGGGTGGAAAAACGGACCCTAACGGAAGATAAGGTCTTGCCTTCCTGCTCACACCTGGTTAAAGTTTCCTTTACTTTGGGCCCAAACAGTGATGAGCCATCGAATGGGGTATTAATAAAGGAAGGCTTAAAGGGTTCCGCAAAGGAACAGAGACGCATCCAGGCTTGTCTTCGAAGAGCAATGCCCGAACTAGCGGCTCTAGTCGAACCATCAGCTGCATAGGATATGAGACGCATGGACGAGTTCACCACTGGGTTTAGAGTAGCGAGCTGGGCGTTGACTTTGTCGGCCACTCCTGCAGCTACCGTACCCTGGAGAGCGTCTCCTAGCTCTTTCAAGAGATCTCTCTGTAGTCTTGTAAAATGGGTTAAGTAGTTCAGTGATTGCATAGAAAAAGTCGCTGAACTAAACATGCGCTTCCCATATCTATCCATAACCCTAGAATCTCTGTTAGGGGATGGATAGAAGATGATGTCTCAGATACTTCCTTTTTGGTGGCTGCAGCTACCACCACGGCATCAACAGGCACTCCGTTTGTCAAAAATGGCTTATCCACTGAGGCAGATATGAATTTATTGGGTTTACGAGGGACAGGTTCCATGGCCTCCGGTGACTCCCACGCCTTACAAGAGATCAGTTCCATGAGCTCGTCGTAAGGTGGAGACATCCAAGAAGTGGAAGGTTGATACCCAAAAGCCTTCAAGAGCACAGACTCATCCTCAGTAGGGGTCTTGGACTGCCAATCGCCCCTCTGACTAAGGATCTCTAGTATCTCTGTAAAGGAGATATCCTCAGAGGGGGATCGAAGGGACCCTTCTGACTCGTCTAAGTCCGTGTCAGATGTCAAAGACTTCTGTGGGGAGTCTAAGTGCCTCCTCTTGCACAGTCTCTTCCTGGGCACCTCCTCAGTGGGGGGATCTGGGGAGGTCTCAGAAGAGCAGGGGACTCCCTGTGTGGGTACTTGAGGCTCAGGTTCTCTACGCTTAGAGGGATCAGTAGATGAAGAAGCAGACACAGGAGCTTGAGGGGAGAGGGAAAGCTGAACCGATGCTGACGTTGTCTTTGGAGACAAAACTCTCCTCATAGCATCAAAGGCACCATGGCTCTGACAAGAAGGAGTGGACGGACCCGAGAGTACCGTCCAATCCTCCCGCACCGAAACCCTGGGCTCAGAGCCCGAGCTCATCCGAGCCGAATCCCCGAGAGGAAGAGTCAGCACCAACAAGTCGGTGCGACTATCCTCCCTGGACCCGACGGGAGAGCGTCAGCTCCTAGAGTCCTCGGTTGGTGCAGAGAACATCTGAGTAGATGGAGCCGATAACACCAGTGCGGGTATTGGCTCCAAGGGTTCGACCAACATCGGTTCAATTTCCTTTGGCTCTGGGAGGAGGAGTAGACAAGTCTGGTTCCATGGTCTTCGGTACCGACGAGCTGGTCGGGGCCAACAACAATTTGGCAAGTCCTGGTGCCTGTAAAAGTTTCTGCACGAGCCGATCCATGTCCAAATCCGAAAGGCTGACTGAAGACTTAGCTGAATGCACTGAAGGTGCTGACTGGAGCAGAGGTGAAGAAGGAACTTCGGAGACCGGCTCCAATACTGAGAGCTGGCTCCGAATCAAAGGTACACTCGGTTCTGATGACTGTGGAACCGATGACCCTCCTGAATTCTTAGCCTTTTTTGAGACCTTCTCTGAAGACTTGGATTTTGAGGATTTGGAGGACGTACTAGCACACTCATGGCTACTCAAAACTTCTGAAAAAGATTGCTGTAGTAATCCCCTGTCTATAAGTTTCCTCCTTCTCTCCAAGAGAACTCTTGAAGAAAAGGAGTGGCAAATACTACAGGTGTCTTGGAGGTGTTTAGCCCCCAGACAGTAGACACATTGAATGTGTCCGTTAGTGACGGATATTTTCTGCCCACAATCTGGGCATTTTTTGAAACCCAATTTGGGATGGGATTTCTCCCTATCATCCGACATAATACTGCGGTGGTGGTGCTGCTGTAGTGCTGTCGCCTCACAGCAAGACGTTGTCCCATTCGATTCTCAGCTACAGCGTCTTCTGTGTGGAGACATGCGTGAATGGGCGTACCTTCATTGAAGGTTGTGCGTCAGAGCTGGCAACTCAGCACATAAAAATCTACTGCCAATCATTAGTGGACCGAGTTTCCACTGTGGACTTAACAACCGAAAGCTAAAAACAAAATTTAGAATTAGAAAACAACTAAGCTAAACCGGCACTATCTATAATATAATATATTATATATATATATATATATATATATATACATATATATATATATATATATATATACATATATACACACAAATATAGATACAATATAGGGCTAAGAGGCCCACAGAAAAAGCCTATTATAAGGATTAATAGTAGAGAAAAAAGGGCTTAAGGCCCACACAAACTAAGAAGCCAACAAGGCCCTAACTTTTAAACTATTTATACTATCTAAGTATTTACCTAGAGAGTAAATATAATAGCACTAACACACACTATATATTTTAAACAAAAAAGAAAACTTTTTTATAGACTTGCTGTTAATTTGCTTCTAAAATGGTCCGAGCTAACTGGATCACCGAGATCTCTCTTGCCGCGGCAAACTAGATCTGAGGTAATTCCAGCAGTGCATTGTGGGATAAGGGGCTTGGTCTCGAGCTACTGGCAAACCTTGAGCTTGCTATCGGCCGTGTCGGAGCAGAGGATCGGCTCTGAACCAATCAGTGAGAATAAATGGCGGGATTTAACAACTTCACATTTATTTATTTATTTTACATTTGTTAACCGGGGGTGTCTGACTGAGCCGAAAAACCCTTTTTCAGCAGAGGCCCGGGGAGAAAAGCTCCACAAAGAAAAATTACAGACACATTTAGTTATTTAGACATAATCAGTATACACACAAATTACAAGAGGCATGTTTTTACAGTGGTATGCGGCACAAACAGTTACAGTGGAGAGAACAATCAAAAAAATATTAATTTTAAAAATAAAGGTAAGTAATAGATTTGTGGCGTACAGCTGAACTTTGGAATGTAGGTAGAATACATACATAGTACACAGGTACAGTATATACATTGTAGATTAGCCAGTGTTTGAGAGTAAGATTGAAAAACTATTATCAATTGCTCTAGATTTAGTATGTATATGTTATCCGCTTTCACTAGCCTGGGGAGCAATCATGGCACTGCCAACTTTGCTTGAGATGTTGCCTGATGAGGTCTTTAAAGGAGGCTTTGGATGATGTGTTTTGAATGCTAGTAGGGACAGAGTTCCATTTTTTGGCCACCGAACTACTATATAGTGCATCTCCAAAGCTATTGTAGCTGTTGGTGACTTCTAGTAGTAGTTTGCTTGATGATCCAAGAGGCCTTTTGGCTGAGTGATGTTGTACTAGGTTTTTGAGGGCAGGACACTTATTGGGGAGGTAATAGATAGAATGACAGAGGCAGAGCTGATTGTAGGTTAGGAGGTTGTGCAGTTCAAGCCAGTGGAGCTGTCTCAAAGCAGTACAGTGATGAGTTCTATATGAGCAATTTGCAGCAAAGCGGGCAATTCTGTTATAGCAAGCTTCCATTTTGCTTAGTTCAGTTTTGTTGAGATTAGTCAGAATGGGAGATGCATAGAGTAGGGTGGATAGAAGTTGGGAGCGAGCAATGGCTGATCTTGTGTTGTTGGTAAGAAATGGTTTGATACGGTAGAGTGACCCCAGTTTGGCATGTACTTTTTTAATAGTTAAGTTCAGATGACTATCAAATTTTAGGTGGGAGTCTATGGTTATTCCCAATAGCTTAGCCTGTGCCACTGGAGCAATTGGAGTAGCATTTGTGGAGTAGATAGTGAATTGACCGTTAGTGTTTTTGTTAGAATGTTTTGATTAAGAGAGGTCCCTGTAGCGACTTTAGGGAGAAAGATGGGATTAGTACACAACAAAACCCTGTCCTTGTGAAAGACAATATATGGAGGTTTGCAGGGAAGATATTTGATTTCTGACACTATTCAAACTGAAATAATAGCCATTAAAAACAGTGTGTTTCAAGACAGAAATGTTTTATCCAAGTTAAGGTTTAGAGTAGAACAGTTGTGTTCCATGGTGATGAATGATCCTTAAGAGGGGGTCAAGTACCCTTCACAAAAGCTTTACATAACTTAAGGGAAGCCAAGGTGGCATGATTCTGTCCCACATGAAAATATGAAGTTCAGTTAGCTGCCATTTGAATAGCAGAATAAACAAAAAGTTATGTACTCACCGTTGTCCATTTTCATTCTTCCTCAACTGATGGGTCTTGAATCTGACTTGGCCGCTTCTACTAGACTCGTAGATTCAGCTCTCGAGCTCCTCCTTTAACCCATAATGCCCCACTACCAAGGAACACCTCAGACCAAGTTTGCTGCCCCCAAACATTACAATATACAGGACATCATATTATAATAAAGAAATAAAAGATATATATATATAAAAGAAAGATATACAGAAAGGCTGGAGCTCAAGGTACAGAACAGGTGAGTTCCCCCAAAGGATATTCCTTAGGCCTCACTAGGAAAGAGTGAAGGGGGTTGGAGGGTGGGGAGTTGAGTTGAATGAAAATGGAAAACACAGATGCATCATTATGGTGAGTACATAACATTTGTATCTGATGTTGTCATTTTAATTTATTCTTCAACTGATGGGACAGAGTCCTCAGCTAGATGAGGTGGCCCTCATGGAAGGATATTCTGGAGTATAGAGGAACAGAGCTAAATGAGGTGGCCCTCATGGAAGGATATTCTGGAGTATAGAGGAACCAAATGCCACCCTATTTCTAGACAGTATGTCTAACTTGTAATAAACAAGAAAGATACTAGCTCTGGTCCAAGTGGCAGGTGCACAAATATCTATGGATGCTCTTGATCAAAAGGCAGATGAGGTGGCTACAGACCTCATGGAATGCACTTTGGGGCTTTGAGTAAAGCTAAACCTCTTATAAACAAAAGATATACAATCAAATAATCATTTAGCCAGGGTCACTTCAGAAACTACTTTACCCAATTTGTTCTTGAAGGAGGATACAAATGACTGGTCAGATTTCCTGAAATCTTGAGTTCTGTGCAGATAAAATCTAAGCTGCAGATGTATGTCCAAAAGATGCAGCATGTATTCTCCTTTGTTTCAGAATTTTGGAATCAACACAGGTAAACTGATGACCTGATTTAAGTTGGATTCAGAAGCCACCCGGGGGGGGGGGGGGTGAGTAATGAGACCCTATCCTTATGGAAGATCAAGTATGGAGGTCTTGCAGAGAGAGCTTGGAGTCCAGATGCTAGTCTAGCAGAGGTCATAGCAAATAGAAAATTTGTTTTTCAGGTCAAGAACCTAAGGTCAGACTTAACAGAAGGCTCAAATGGAGGTTGGGTAAGAGTTTGTAACAGAATAGTAAAATCTTTAATCGGGGGCTCTGAGTAAAAGGGTAACCTTAAGGCCTTGCAATCTCAAGAAAGTCAAATGCCCTCTAGATGAACTTTAAACACGAGAATAACTTGACCCATTGTTAAAATTGGAGGCCAAAAACTCAAGGTATGCTGAGACTGGAGACAAGAAAGGGTCCAGGTCTCTCTGAATGTCCTAGGCAAAATCTTTTCCATTTTCTTTTGTAAATTTTCCATGTGGAAAGCTTCCAAGAGGAAAAGAGAATATGTCAAACTAGGGAGGAAAGCCTGGACTCTCCACCCTTACTGAAACTGGACAAACCATGGGGTCAACTTGAGGCAGTTGATGTCCGGATGTTTCATCCCTGTCAGGTGAAACAGAAGATCTGGACATGGATGCAGTATCCAAGGTGGACAGAGATGATGTGACCAGACGATAGGAAACCAAACCTAACAAGGCCAAAAGGGCGCAATGAGGATAACTGTGCTCTTCTACTGGGAAGCTTTATGTAGAAATTTGGGGATGAGGGTTAACAGGGGGTAAGCATAAAGGAGACCCAAGTGTCAGTCGCGAACTAGAGCATCTATTGGCGACTCCCCCCTGTGGGAGGACCAAGGCAAACAAGCTGCTGCACTTGTTGAGGGGAGAAGCAAAAAAATCACTGCATGGCTGTCCCCACAAACAAAAAATCTTCTCCGCCACTCTGACAAACCACTGAAAAGGCATCAAACCGGACCCATTTAGTCTGTCTGCAAGCACATTGTTTTTCCCCGGTATGTGCATTGCCAAAAGAAAGTGATTGGAAGAGATCACCCACTGCCACACTCACATTGCCTCATGACACAATGGGCAAGACCTGGATGCCCCCCCCCCCCATTTGTTGATATACCAGACTACTGACATGTCTGTATGCATCTCAATCATCCATGAAGGTAGAACATTTTGAAAAGCTTGCAATGCTAGGACAACTCATTTCCAGAACATTAATGTGCAAATAAGGCCTCTTCCAGGAACCTCTCACCTTGGACTGTACTTCACAAAAAAATGCTGCCCCCCCAATCTGGAAGGGGTCTGTGGTGACTGTGGCTGCTGGCTATTGGAGAACAAAGGGACAACTTTAAATAACTTTTGAATGAAGCCACCAAAGAAGATATTCCTTGCAAACTTTGGAAATTCTGACAGGACTGCTTAAAGCATGCTGAAAAACAGACCACTGTACTAAAAGGGTCCATTGTAAGACTCGCACATGAAACCTGGCTAACAAAACTACAGTTAGTTATCGCTGCTACTGTTGACCCTAACCCTTACTGGACTAGCCTTGCTATAGGATACGAAAGGGAGATCACTTTCATGACCTGTGACCAGAGAGTATAACGTTATCTGATTGTGCCTAGATGAACACCTATGAACTTAAAGGTCTGAGTAGGAGTAAGCTGTGATTTGGTGTAATTGACTGTGATGCCCAACTGACAACAAATTGAGCAAGTAATCCTTTGTTTGAATCAATAGATGCCTAGGTGGTGCAGTCAGGAGCCAGTCATCTAGGTATGGAAACGCACAGAATCTCAGCAGTCTCAGGTGAACCACTATCACTGCCATACATCTGGTGAGCACCCTGGAGGTTGTATTGAAGCCAGAGGGCAGTGCTCTTAGTGGTAATGGCCAGCTCCCAGATGGAACTGCAGGTATCTTCTGGAGAACCTGTTCATTTTGATATGATAGCATGCATCTTGAAGATCTATAGAGTACATCCAGTCATACTTTCGTAGTAGATGTAAAATGGAATGAACAGTAACCATCCAAAACATTGACTATTCTACATACTGGTCGAGTTGGTTGAGATCTAGAATCGATTTCAAGTCCCCTGTCTTCTTTGGCACTAAAAAGAATCTTGAGTAAGTTCCGAACCCTTGTTGGTCTGTGGCGACTTTCTGGATGACTCTTCTTCTAGCAGCTTTTCCATTTCCAAGGCTGTTGTCTCCTTCTGACTGGGTGACACATCAGGTATGTTCTTTGTTTTTGCAGGAGGAATTCAAGAAAATGGTATGCAATAACCTCTTGATACAGTTTTTTAAACCCAAGTGTCTTGTGTGATAGATGCCCAGGCTTCTGGGGGCAGAGAAAAGCTCCCCAACTGCTCCACAGTGTAGCAGTCAAGTAACTCTTCAGAAGCGCTCATAGGGCCCATCAGAGAAGGCATCTCTGAAGATTTGGTTCTGCAGGCCACCTCTACCATGAGGTCAGTTTCTTCCATTAGAGCTCCCCCTTCTGCCCCAGGAAGAACCATCTCCTCTTGATTCCTGGAAAGGCTCTTGGGACTTGCAAAACCACATCTTCTTACCATCTTGCTGATTCCTGAAAAAGAATCTTTGAGGGGTTAAAAAAAGGATCCCAAAGGCAGCCAAGGTCATTCCATCTTGCTCACTTCTGGGGAGCAGTTCCTTAAGTTTGGGGCCAAACAAGGAAGATCCATCAAAAGGAGGATTGATGAACAAAGTCTTGAAGAGCTTCACAAAATCGTGCACGCGCATCCAGGCAGGTCTCCTGACTGCAATGTCAGAACCTGCAGCCCTAGCGCTACCCTCAGCTGCATTACAGATCAACCTAATGGAAGCATTGGAAATGGACTGTATGGTGACCAGTTGTGAAGAAACTTTCTGGTACTCTACAGACATGGAGCCTGAAAACTTTGGAAAGCTACTTGGTCAAATCCCTTTGTAGTGTGGTGAATTGTGCCAAATAATTCAGCGACCGAAGGGTAAAGGTCACAGGGTCATAAATGCACTTGCCAAATCTGTCTAAGGCCAAAAAGTGCTGCAGATAACAGAGGCATGTGACGCAACCAAGAATCAAGACAAGCACCTCGGAACGGCTAATCACGTCTATCAAAGAACTAATTCTAAACGTGGGATAATTGAATAAATATAATTTATTGGTTGATTTAGCATTTTCATCTCATACTTAAGACTTTATCAGAAAAAAACACTTTTCAAAATCCATTTAAATAAGCATACCTTCACTACTATTGGTTTAATTAAAAACATCATAATTTCTTAAAACTTCCTATTACTGAGTTTTTATAATCAAAACTCAAAGTGCCAAGCAAATTATCTCAAATAACGTTACAACGCAACAATAAAAACTAAAAAAAAAAACACAATCACATCTTATCTAAAAATTGCCCAATTATAAACATATCACGTCTTTTGTAACCATTATATTGAGGTAAATGAAAAACACTAACATTTGATAATGTAAATAATAAAATGTCAAAGTAATTATATTAAGGTCATATTAGTTGAAAGTATGTTAAAACTTGACTGCTCTTAGCTTTAAGGCTGGGGGTATGGAAAGCTAATCATTCAGACCTGGGGATGCAGGCATTTAGTTGTAGCTGTGATATATATTCTAAATATGGCAAATTGTGATGAACTGGTTCTTCCCAATATAAGCATTTCTCTTAAGTCAATGAAGTATTTTAATTGTTCCACAAAAGGGGTAGTTTCCTTAGCCTATTGCCAGCACTGTTTTGCTTATTATGTAGATAAAACTGAAAAAGCCTTGAAAACAATGGTATATAAACACTATTATGAAATTAATAAAAAAGTTGATACAAATGCCTTATTTTGACACTCATTAGATTGTAAACTTTAGATTTTGCCCTTGCAACTCCCACTCTAATATCACCCACCCCATCCAACCACTACCTTTCTTTCCACTCCACTAACTACCTTGATTATAGCAAGCTCAGATGCTCATAAGCCAGTACTTATTATACAGCAGGAATTTCTTCTTGTAACATTTGTTAATGTCTGTTATGTACTTCACAGATAAAGATTCTAGTTGTCTACTGATGTACTATGTTCTTCATGTGTAAATATGTTGTAAGTAATTGCTATGTAAATTGTTAATCGCTATGTAATCCAATGTAACTACTGTCTGTTTATTTTAACTGTGGAGCTTTTCTCCCGAGGCCTCCGCTGAAAATGGACCTACGTCCAGTCAGACACTCCCGGTCAACAAATATCAATAAATAAAATAAATAAATAAATTTTCTTTTCGGGTTCTTGAGCAAATTATTTTGAATGAACGAACAAGATGGTAAGAGACCAGCTTGAATACTGTGAGTTGCTTTGGCAACTATGACTAAATGTCTGCACCACTCCCCCAGGTCTAAATGATCAACTGTCCATAGCCCCAGCTTTAAGGCTAAGGAAGGCCAAGTTGTAATATGCTCTCAACTAATACGGACCTTAATACAATTACTTTAATAGTGTATTCTTATTATTTACATTATCTAATGTTAGTGTTTTTTCATTCACCTCACTATAATCTTTACAAAAGAAGTGGCATGTTTATAATAGACTGGACAATTCTTAGACAAGACTTGATTGTGTTTTTATTTTTTGATTTTATAGTTGGATTGCAACTTTGTTTGAAATAATTTGCTTGACATTTTATGAATTTTGAATATAAAAACCCAGCAACATAAAATTTAAGAAACAAAGTTTTCAACTGAACCAACAGTAGTAAAGGTATGCTTATTCAAACAAATTTTGAAAAGTGCTTTTTATTCTGATGCGGTTTTAATTGCGAGACGAAAGCACTAAATCAACCAATAAATTACATTTATTCCATTATTCCGCTCTTGAAATTAGTTCTTGGTGGCAGATGTGATTAGTTGTGCAGAGGTGCTCGTCTCGATTTAAATCTGTCCAAGGCCCTGGACGGACAGATGAGCTCTGTTCAGCAATCTCCTCCTAAATGGTTGCTGCCACCACCATGACATCTAGAGAGACTCCCATACTCCAGGAGGAGCTAAAACTTATCTGCAATCTTGGGTATGGGTTTCTTTGTATCGGGTTTCTTCTATGCTCAGCGTGAGAACGTCGATCAACTCATCAGCTGGAGGAAATACCCAAGACATAGCTGGGTCAGCCCCAAAAGCCTCCAGAAACACAGATTCCTCTTGAGAAGGGGTATTTGAAGACCATTCACCTCTCTGTTTAAGATATTCCAGGATCTCTCCAAAAGAGCCATCACCACATGGAGATATGGAGAAGTCATTGTCTTTAATGACAGATTCTTGAAAGGAATCTAAGTGCTTCCTTTTGCACATCCGCTTTCTAGGGACTTTATCAGTGGAATAGTCTGGTGAAGTATTGCAAGAAGGCAGGGAGTCATGGATGAGAACAGTCTGAAGGTTAGTACAGGACTGGATGCCCCCATCAAACAGGCATGAGAGGATTATAGCTCAAACTCAATGGAGGGAAACTAGGATCCGAAGATAAGGATGTCCTATCTCTGGGTAAAGAGAAGACCCTCTCCACAATCTCACAAGCAGACAGTCTAGGAGAAAGAGCCACCAAAATTACCTGCGCTGAACTCTGAATCCCCGCAGATTCCTGCCTCAAGGAGGGAGTCAGAGCTGAGCTATCCAATACAGAGGCACCACGATTCAAGGTTATCTCTGACAGCTTTGGAATAGATCTCAATCTCTCAGAGACGGCACTGACTCTTCATCTCTGAGAGTCATCCTGCTCCAAAGAAGTCAGTGCTGACTCAGGGGCATGGTTAGACAGGAGGAACAGCCACTCTTAAGATCTGAAAAATATATCCTTAAAGACTTCGGATCCAAGGCCTCCAAAGCCACTAGTCAGATTGGAGAAGGAGATACAATATGATGTTGAAAGGAAGGCAGGCTCACAGGTTCGACAGAAGACTGAGCCGGAATTACCAACATCTGGATTTGAGCCCTGAGAAGCGTAATCATTCTATCCATCTCTGCCTCAGATAAGCTCCTAGAAGAGCTCAGAGCTGAATTACAGGAAGGTGGTCTGGAGGATCTTCTAGGTGTCCCTTGTAAGAAGGGTGAATGGAGCCAAGGAGATATCAGATTGGGGTGAAAAATGGAGATTGGATCAGAGAAATTTGATACACAACACAATAGGATCCAAGACTGATGTCAGATCCGGTTTCTAGGGGAACTTTAGCTGGGGGCTCAGGAATCGGAGCTGAACGGTGGACAACAGTGAGGGGAACTTTTCCTGGACTCTCTTTCTTTTGGAGTCAAGTCAGGCTTCCCTACTAGACAGGGTTTGAGACCCAGCTATAGCAAAACAGTAAAAGGTAGAAAATCTTTTAAAATCACCTTATTGCTCCTATTACTCAAAGCATGGAAGTTGAATCTCGACCAAATGTAACAGTCAGTATCTAGGTGGGCAGTGCTCAAATAATAAGTACATTTTATGGGCATCTGGAGTTAGGTATCTTATGCCCTCAGGAAGTGCATTTCTTAAAGCCCACAGGCTTGTCAGCCTATCAATGAAAATAAACAAAAGCTTTTTTATACACACACACACACACACACAATATATTTGTGTGTGTATATATATATATATATATATATATATATATATATATATATATATATAATACCAACAATGGTATTTGAAGGGTACCCTAGGGTCAGGTAGGCAGAAAGAAAGGGAAAGAATACCAGCAATGGTATGTAGAAGAGCACCCTCACAAGGGATAAAGGCCAAAAAAGAAAAGGAGATGAAAGGAAGCTAATGGGTTTAAAAAGTTGAACAAGTTTTGTAAAAGGGTAAAGGAAGGAAGAGGAAATAAACTGTAAAGGTAAAATTCACATACAAAAAAATAGATAATATCTGGTTAAACTCCATAGCTCAAGAGCAGAAATCCACATCTCAACGATGTGACAGAAAACAAGATCTGATTTATTCCAGGATGGTGGGGCATTATGGCTACAGGGAGAAGCTCGACCCCACCAGTTGAAAAATGAATGAAAATGACATCAGAGCTAGCCCCTTTATGAAATACAGAAGCTATGAAATCCAATATAGGTTCATAGGTAGGTAGTAGGCTATTCGCCCTAGGGCCTATATAAGCCTAGCCAAATGTACCCTGGCTTTCGCCACCCAAGAAAATTATTTTCCTGTGCCACTGTCGAGCAGAGCCACAGAAGTGATCCCCGGGGTGAATTTCCTATCTCCCATCCAATCATCAAGATTTTTCTTGAAGAGTGCTAATGAGGAGCTTTGTTTGATATAGATAGGTAGTTTGTTCCAGAGTATGGGAAGTCTCTGGGACAGGAATCTATCCCACTAGCATGTTCTGTTTATTGTGGTGACGAGGTTTAGGTCTCTAGAGCGTGTAGCTCGTAGGGATTGGGATTTCTTTAAGTGGAGCATGTCTAAAGGCTCTGGGTTTGACATAGCTTTGTGTGTTAGGCAGAGATCGCCTCTGAGTAGGCGATATGCAACGGAGTAAAGCTGCAGTTTTTTGAGACTGTCTGCATAGGGCATCTCTTTGAGGCCGGTAATCCTCTTTGTGAGGTATTTCTGTGACCTTTCCAGTTGTTGTAGATGTCTTGTGGGGTACATACCAAAAGGGGCATTGTACTCTATTAATGGGTCTAATGAGTGACGAGTAGAGGGGAACAATGACCTCTTTTTATTGGATGAGAAACCTTTTGTGATGAGGTGTGCCACATAGAAGGATTTCCTGACTACTGTGGCGATGTGATTATCAAAGGAGAGACTACTGTCCACCTGTGTCCCACGGTCTCTTATCACACTTTCGGTGTTAAGTAGACTACCGCCTATGTGGTAGTTCATGGGTACTGAGTTTTTTCCAAAAGGGATGACAATGCACTTTTTGTCACTGAGCTTGAGGCCATGGCTTTGACCCCAGGCATCTGTCTCAGCGAGGCCCTTTTGTAGGATGTTCACATCTTTTGGAGTTTTGATTATGGCTCCTAGTTTGCAGTCATCTGCGAACTTCGTGAGCCAAAGACCTTCTGTGTTGGCCTGTACTTCAGAGAAGTAGATACCAAACAGGAGAGGACCCAGGACTGAACCCTGTGGTACTCCACTTGTCACTGGTCTGAAGTTGGATTTCGAGTCTGCTACTTTCACAGTGTGGGTTCTGTCAGTGAGCCAGTTGGCAACCCATCTTGTTACATAGGGATTTATACCTAGTTTAGTGAGTTTATCTATAATTCCAGAGTGGGGGATGGTGTTGAAAACCTTGGCGAGATCTAGATAGGTTGT
Source organism: Protopterus annectens (assembly GCF_019279795.1). NCBI lineage: Eukaryota > Metazoa > Chordata > Ceratodontiformes > Protopteridae > Protopterus > Protopterus annectens. The sequence continues at coordinate 475,338,554 of NC_056737.1, read as the reverse complement.
GAGAACCACCTTACCCTCATCTACAGCTTTGGTGACTGCTTCAAAGAAGTCTATCAGGTTTAGGAGACATGATCTGCCTTTTACAAACCCGAACTGGGTGGGGTCCTGAGATTGGAGATTACCAATGTCATTGTTTATAAGTTCCATGATGATATGCTCCATAGCCTTGCAAACCAGGCTCGTTAGGCTAATGGGGCGGTAGTTTCCGGGGTCTGTGGTGGCTCCCCTTTTGTGGAGTGGGATAACTGTTGCTGTGCGCCATTCAGTGGGCACATAGCCTGAGGTGAGGCTATGATTGAACATGGTACTTAGGTGGGGTGCCAGTTCGTTCTGTAGTTCATGTAGAACATAGCCTGGGATGTCGTCAGGTCCCATGGATGCTGTGTTCTTGGCTTTGGATAGTGTGTTTTTTACCTGTGCAGTCGTGATTACAAGAACTTTGCATTCTTCTGGTATAGAGATGGGCCCTTTAGGGGATGACAGAGGGGTAATGTTAGCACTGAACCTATCTGCCAGGATGTTGGCAATATCAGTTGGTTCTGTATATTTAGTGCCATTGTGCTGTAACTCAGAGCAGATCTGAGTGTTGCCATTGAGAATCTTGACATAGCTATAGAATGCTTTGTGGTTGTCTTTAGAGTCAGTGGCGATTTTGTTTTCATAACTAGCTTTGGAGGATTTTATGAGGGATCTCAGCTTCTTACTGAGGCTGACCAGGGAGTTTCTCCAATCATGGAATTTTACTCTTTTTTGCAACAGTTTCTTCCTTCTGTTGTAGAGTTTGTTTATGGCAGGGGACCACCAGATTGGCTTCCTTTTTTTGGAGGATAGCATCTTGGTTCTGTTAGGGATTGCACGATCCATGCACTCGTGTAAGTGCTTATAAAGTGCATTTGTGTAGGATTCAGCAGTCATACCTCTATTGTCCGTCAGCATGGGTGTCGTGAAGTTTGCCACTTCTGTCTTAAGAAGCTTGAAGTTGGCTTTGGAGAAATTTTTTACTGTGGTTTCCCTAATGGGGGGTGGGGGAGGGATGTGGATGTCTAGGGTGATTAGCTTGTAGTCGGATCTGACCATCGAGGAATTGACCTCTGGTGTGGAACACCAGTTGCCCATGTTGGTAATAACCAGGTCTAGGATATTGCTGCCCCTGGTGAAGGTGTGGATAAGTTGATCCATGGCGTTGGAATTTATGAATTCCAGAAAACGTTGAGTTGGTACAAGAGTAGTTTTCCCAGTTAATGGTAGGGTAGTTGATATCGTCCATTATTAGGGTGTTACGTTGCACTCTAATATTTTCCAGTGTATTAAGAAATGAGGAGTGGGAAACCTGGGGCATGGTGGGGGATCTGTAGCAAGCTACAATTTGGATTGCGGTCTTGCCCAGAGTTAGTTGCACTTGGATAATTTCGGTTGCATTATGCTGAGCAACTAGCCTGGAGGTGTGGATATCCTTAATGAATATGGACACGCCTCCGCCTTTAGTGTTCCGGTCCAGGTTAGGTGTGGGGGCTGAAAATGATCCAGATTCCTTTGAAAGGCGAGAATCTTTCCCCCTTAACTGTTGTAAATTTTCCAGATGGATGGTCTCTGGGCGGAAGAGAGAATATGAATCACTTGGGAAGAAAGCCTGAATGGACTAGCAATTGTTTAAAGTAGAGAAAGCATGCGGTCAACTTGAGGGCTTGAATGTCTGGATGGGGCATTCCGGACAGGCGAGACAGAATGCCTGGACTGGGATCCAGCAGCCAGGGTGGGTGTACAAAATGAGCCAAAGAAAGGGACACATCTGAAAAGGCCAGAGAGGGGCAATGGGAATCACCTTGATCTTCTCCTGCAATGGTTTCTGCAGGAATTTTGGAATCAGTGGCACAGGAGGGAAGGTGTTGAGAAGTCTAGAGGGCCAATCATGTTTCAGAGCATCGCTTGTTGACTCTCCCCCAGGGGGTAATAAGAACAAAGAACCTGCTGCATTTGGTGTTGATGACAGAGGTGAAAAGATTGCAGCACAACTGATCACATTGACAGAATATTTGATTTGCTACTGATGAGTTAAAAGAGACTATTTGTGAAGCAACAGAATAAATTTGCACAAACTGTCCGCTAGTACGCTGGCCTTCCCTGGTATGTGCATTGATATCAGAAAGTGACTGGAAGAAAATCCCTCACTGCCACAGTTTCATCGCTTCTTGACACAGAGAAGGAACGTGCCCCCCCCCCCTCTTATTTGTTGATGTACCAGACTACTGACATGTCTGTCTGAATAAGATCTCTAGGAGGACATCCTGAAAGGCCTGCAATACCAGGAGGACTGCCCTCATCTCCTAGATGTTGACGTGAAGATTGGCCTTGTAAGGGGACCATATGCCTTGGACAAGTCCTCCCAAATACACCACCCTGTCCAGTTGGGAAGCATCTGCTGTTACTGTGGCTTTGGGGGGGGGGGGGGAATAAAGAAACAAACATCCCAGAGACGCCTTTGGAAACTGTCTCAATCACTCTAGGAGATTCCGAAATCAGAAACTCAAGGGTTGACATCTTATGGACCACTGAACTGACCGTGTCCAATAAAGAACCCTCATGTAATGGTATGAAGGTAACGTAAGAAGCTGTGGTGATATGAGGTAGTGCCATAAGAAGCTGTAGTGATATGAGGTAGTGCCATCTGCGCCAGGGAGAGTAGGGCAGTGCATATGTAACATATGCCAAAATAGCTAGCTGGAGTTCTGTAAAGAATTTTATTTTTTAAACCATGACAAAGTCAGCTTTCAAACTACTATTAACCCAGCTCAAATTTTGAATTGCAAGGCTTTACCGAGTTCCTTTTCTGTGGTACCTGACTTTGTCTTGGTTTAAAGTTTATTTGCTGGGTGCCAGTTTGAGTTTCTTAAAGAATTTTATTTTGTTTGACTATCACACGGATTTGTACAGATGCTTGTGTTAAAAATGCATCAACAGTGGGTCCTGCTGGACAGAAAAAGAGATCTACATGTATGTCAGACAGTATTAGTATAACTGATTAAATGTATATGTATAACAGAGAATTCTAGAAGGGAAGAGATTAATTAATCTCAGTCCAGCCAATTTTGAAAAATGGATTGAAAATTAAATGGGTTGGTTTAAGCCATAAAGATTTTATCTTATAGGTCTGACTGCAGCCAGATAAAAAAAATGTATGTGAAAACCAGGACTAGAAATCTTACTGTATTGTCCTTAGGGGGGACCAATTGCTACCCTGGAAGGGTGGAACTTTTTGAAATTGTTTTATAGCTTTCAGATGTTGCAAGAGATCTTACCAAAGCTCTGGGTGTGTACTGTACCAGTCAGGTGACCAGATGGGATGTCATTCTATAACCAGCACTGACATTATCATCATCATTATTTTTTTAAGGTATTAGTGATAGATATTCTGGAACTCTCGCAGCAGCACTTTGTTTTTCAGAACCTGACAGGAAAGATCTCCCACAGATATCTCACACAACCACACCTCATCTTGCCTTGGTGCAGTAAGCAACTCAGCACTCATCTTATCTTGCTGTAATAACTTAACTAGACAATAATAATTCTTTAGTCAGAAAAATATAGTGAGATTAGCTAAGTATTGTTTTTCTGCATTTGTGTGAATCTATCCAACTGTGTTATTTTTTTATATCTGTTGTGATTGAAACTCTGGTGTTTACTTAACCTAATATTCAGTATTCTCATGTTTTCTATTTCACTATTTGTGATTAACTATTTCTAAGCCTTTCATTGTTGCTTGTCTTTTAGAGAATACTTTTAACATCTTAGGAGTACTTATGCTTATTTTAGTGACACTGTGGCCACTTTTGAAACCCTTGCTGCATTGGTCACACTCTACCGTTTATATTCGTATTAATTTTACTCAGTATAATTGGGTACCCTTGTAACAGCCTTAGAGTAGCTGACTGGTGGCAGTTTAATTACCTTGTAGTCTGGGTAGAGGGGACACAGCTGGTAAATCTGTTCAAACATCCAAGTGTGTGTGTCAGCTACTTTGAACAGGGACAGAGCTCCAAAGTGGTCAGTGTGGAGTTTTGTTTGGGGCTAGGAGACAGAGTCCAGCCCCAGGTCTTGAATGTGATCCCTGTGTGCTCTTAAGAGGAATTGTGCTTGCTGCAAAGAGCTGCATCTAAAAACACTGTGCGTATCCATTTTTGCCCCTAGTGGCAGACCGTCACAGAAACCACTGATCCCTAAATTTGCAGAACCGGCCTGGCAGATGGCACTTTAAGGGAAAGTGGCTGTATGGCCTAACTACAGTGGATAATCTAGTTGCTGGTAATGAGTGGTAGTATTTAAGTGGGCCCCTATGAACTCAAGTCTGCACTGGAGAAAACTGTCCCTGTTCACTGTGATTCCCAAACAGAAGCATAGTTGGGGGTAAGTAATCCCTAGCATGGATTAGTAGAGGCTTGATAGGTGTAGGGAGGATTTAGTTGTCCCAAGTATGGCAACACAGACTGAGATGAGCTGTGACCACTGACATGCATCTGGTTAACAGCTGGGGGGGGTGGGGGGGCTGTGATGAGGCCAAAGACCAGGGCATTGAATTTACCATGACTGATTCCCAGTCAGAAGTGAAGAGTTCTGGAGTGCCTGTCCATTCTGATGTGGTAGTACGCATACTGAAGACGTATCAGGCACATCCAATCATCACTCCTCAGCAAGGACAGGACAGACTGCACTGTGACCATCCAGAACTTTGTGTGTTTAACATACTGGTTTATATGACTGAGATCTAGGACTGGCCTGAGGTACCTATTCTTGTTTTGGCACCAAAAATAAACTTAAGTTCCAAATCCTTGCTGGTCTGGTGGGACCCCCTGGATGACTTACTTGTCTAGCAGCTTTTTTATTTCTACGGCTGCTGATTCTCTTTAAGAGGGTGGAACACTGGGAAGTTTCCAGTTTGAGGAGGATGGACAAAGAAAGAGGATGTAGTAACCTCTGGTAATTGTCTGCATCTAGATATCTGTGGTGATGGATGTCCAGGATTTTGGTTGCAGAGCAGTGCACTCAACTGACTCCACGGTGCAGTGGTAGGGCAACTGTTTGGGAGCTCTGAGAAATCTTTTCATTGAATGGGCCCATGAAGCCTTGGTTCTGCAGGCTTCCTCTGCCATGCCCCGCCTTGGAGGGAGTCTATCTCCAGAACCGTCTTGAAAAACCCCCGAGATTTCTTGAAAAAAGTTGCGTCTTACCATAATGTTCCATCTGTGTTGTTGATCTTTCATTCATCACTGATGGGGTTCGGAACTGAGTCGGCCTATTACCAAGCTCGCACCAGCCAAAAAACTCTTGAGCTGAGATTCTACCCACAATGCCCTTCTCCCTGTTACCTCAGATCGAGTTTCTGTGATAAACTAGAAAAGCAGAGGCCCATTTTGTGCAAATGCCCTAAGACACCACTTGGACCCAAAGTATCCCGCAAGAGCCTTTGGAGGAGGAAGGAGGGTGGGAAGTGATGAATGAAAGAACACAGATGGAACGTTATGGTAAGACATAACTTTTTTAACCTGATGTTGTTAATCTTCTTTCCATTCATCACTGATGGGACAATCCCAAGCTACCTTGACACACATGAGCGGCCCTTTTGGAAGAACGTTCCTGAGAACCACTGAGCCGAAGGCAGCTCTCCCTCTGGAGACCACATCCAATTTGTAATGATTGATGAAAGTGTGGGGGTTAACCCCAAGTGGCTGCTGCACAAATGTCATCCACAGAAGCCCTGGAGTGGAAAGCTACAGATGTCGCCATTGATCTAGTGGAATGGGCTTTAAGCTGTGGCACAGGTTCTTTTGTGGAAGAGTAAGAGAAGCGTATGCAGTCCCTTAGCCATTTCGAAAAAGTAACCTTAGATACAGAATCTCCTACTCTAGGTCCAAAAAAGAAATGAAAAGTTGGTAAGACTTGCGCATAATTTTGGTTCTGTCTAAACAGAATCTCAGTTGTCTGTGTACATCCAAGGAATGTAGACAGTACTCTCCTTTATTAGAAAAATTCGGGAAGAACACTGGTAAGGTCAATGGACTGATTGATGGAGAAGTCAGAAACAACCTTGGGGAGGAAAAATTGATTCGTCCGGAGTGATACTCTGTCCTTGTGAAAGGCTAAATAGGGTCTTCTGATGCACAATGCCTGTAGCTCCAAAACCCGCCAAGCTGACCTAAAAGCTACCAAAAACAAGGATTTCCAAGACAAGAATTTCAGGTCACACTTTGCTGTGGGTTCAAATGGGGTATGGAGTCAAAGACTGTAGAACTAACGTGAGGTTCTATGGCTCTATAGGCTGTCTATAGGCTGTCTGACTGTGGGCTTGATGTATGAAACTCGTTTGAGAAAGGTTTTATAAAAAGAGAGAGACGAGAGCCTATTGTGGCAATTCGAAATTGCAGCCAGATGTACTCGTATGGTAGAGACTGAGGCACCCTCTTCAAAAATCTTGGGACAACTATTGCAAAACCGCTGTGACCGGAGCAGATTATGGATCTAGCATGTTATCTTTTGACCAGAGAGACAGAACCTTTTCCATTTGACCTGATACAGCCTTCTGGTGGATAGTTTATGAGAGGCCAGGATAACATCCCGAACAGGTGAGGTGAGATTAGCCTGCCTGGCAATTAATGGAAGTGGAGAAACCAAGCTGTCAGCTTGACACTGGACAGATTTGGGTGGCTCAACCCTTGGGGATGAGCAATTAGGTCTGGAAGAGGGTCCAGAATCCACGCCGGGTATACCAGATGAGGCTGAAGGAAAGGGAACCAAACCTGTCGAAGCCAAAAAGGGGTTATGAGGATCACTTTGCATTTCAACTGATGAGCTTTCTTTAAGAACTGTGGAATCAGAGGAATGGAGGGATAAGCATAAAGAAGTCCCATGGGCAAATTGGGCAAATTGTGAATCACACCATCCCTCAGGGACTCCCCCCTTTGGGGGGAATAGGGCAAAATAGCTGCTGCACTTGTTCGAAGGAGAGGCGAAAAGGTTGCAGCACGGTTGGCCCCAGCGGCTGAAAATTTCTGTCGCCAGCCCGGAATTGAGGAATCACTCATGGGGCAGGAGAATACATCTGCTCAACTTGTCCGCATTCACGTTGGAGCTCCCTGGGATATGCGTTGCTATCAAAAAGCGGTTGGAAGCTATTGCCCACTGCCAAATCCTTATGGCCTCTATACACAAGGGGTAGGATTTGGTTCCTCCTTGTTTGTTGATATACCAGACTACTGACATATTGTCTGTCTGAATTGCAATTGTCCCAGAAGGAAGAACGGGATGGAATGCCTGCAACGCTAACAGCACAGCTCTCAGTTCTAGAATGTTGATATGCAGGTTTGCCTCCAATGTGGACTATGTGCCTTGGACTTTCTTTCCCTGGAAATGGCCCCCCCACCCGATCAGGGAAATATCCAAGGTCACAATGGCCTTGGGTTGAAGGGACTGGTATGGGCAGCTCCAGAGTTCTGTGTCTGGTCTCATCAACCAAAGAAGGTCCTGCTTGCAGTAGTTGGTTATCTGGAAATACAGAGGGTGATGATTCGGGTACCAATGAAACAAAAGAAGCCACTGGAGAATTTGCATGTGTAGCTTGGCAAGAGGCACTATCGGGATTGAAGCTGCCATGGATCCTAGGGCCTGAAGAACCTCTCTCACTCAGACTTTGTTTTGACAGAGTATTACCCCGTAGCTGAAGCCTCAATCTCTGCAGTCTGTAAGCTGGGAGCGACACCAGACAAGATCAGGTGTTGAAGACCTCTCCGATGAATTCTATCTGCTGGGTAGGGACCAGGTTTAACTTCTCCCAGTGCACAGTTATCCACAAAATTTCCGGCAGAGAAATTGTGCATTGTAGGGCTGTTACCAGAAGATGCTTGGTGGGGGTGGTGAGGAGCCAATTGTCCAAATATGAAAACACCCAGAATCCTTGCAGTCTCAAGTGATCTGCAACCACTGCCATGCACTTTGTGAACACTCTGGGAGCTGTAGAGAGACCGAATGCCAGGGCACGAAACTGGTAATGATTGGCTCCTAGCCAGAAGCGAAGCAGACTCCTGGAGCGCTTGTCCATTTTGATGTGTTAATATACATCCCGGAGATCTATCAAGCACATCCAATCGCCCTCCATCAGAAAGGTGAGAATGGACTGAACTGTGACCATCCGGAATTTGGTTTGGGCAACACTTGTTAAAGCTGCTGAGATCCAGAATGGGTCTCCAGTCCCCTGTCTTTTTTGGCACCAAAAAGAATAGAGTAAAATCTGGATCCGCATTGGTCTGGTGGGACTGGCTGGATGACTCTTTTTTGGCATAGCTTTTTTATTTCTGAAGCTGCCTCTTCTCCTTGACTGGGTGGAATGTCAGGAAGTTTTGTTGAAAGTTTCAGCTAAGAAATAAGGTGTATGGTGTAACCTCTGGTAATTATACTTTGCACCAAACAATCAGTGGTAATAGAGTGCCAGGCAGCTTGGTGCAGAAAGAAACGTCTCCTGACTGCTTCCACAGGCAAGCAATCGGGCAGCTCTTCAGGAGCACTGGTAAGATTGTCCAGAGAAAGTCTCTGGAGCCTTGGTTACGTGGACCCCCCCCCCGCCTCTACAGGGGCATCTTCTGGAGTTGTTACCCCCTCTGCCTCTGGGGGTATCATCACCACATGCAGCACGGAAAGGATGCTGAGATTGTGCCGCATCTTCCTACTCCTCTGGTTTCTGGAAAAGGAACATTGAGAGCTGGAAAAACAAAGGCCTATGGCAGACAGGATCTTGCCATCCTGTTCACACCTGGCTATCGTGTCCTTCACTTTGGAACTAAAAAGGGAAGATACTTCGATGGGAGCATTCAGAAAGAAAGACTTGAAGGGATCCACAACGTCACAAATGCGCATCCAGGCATGACGCCTCATAACTATGCCTGAACCCGCAGCTCTAGCCACCCCTTCGAAATATGTGAAAGCAACATCATGAATGAGTTGGGAGATAGATTCCAGGATAGCAATCTGCGAGGCAAATTTGTCCCGTACCTCACCAGACACCTGTCCTGTTAGTTTTCCAGAGAGTTCTGAGATCAAGTCTCTTTGGAGCCTCATAAAATGTTCCAAATAGTTCAGGGACCGAATGGCAAAGGTGGCTGATGGAAAGACTTGCTTACCCAAACTGTCCACAGCCCCGGACTCCCTGTTGGGTGGACGGACAGCAGGATTTTCTTCAGCCATATTCTTTTTCGTGGCCGCCACCACCATAGCATCAACTGGTAAACCTCTGGACCAATGTGGGTTCTCCTCGGCAGGGGAAAGAATTTTGTCAGGTCTACGAGGGATCACCTCAGCAGGGTCAGGGTTCTTCAAGGCGCATTGCACTATGAGCTGGACTAGCTCATCGGCAGGTGGGGTCACCCAAGAGGTAGATGGCCAGGCATGGAAAGCCAGCAGGAACACGGACTCCTCAGAGAAAGGGCTGGAGGGCTTCCAGTCACCCTTGTTTTAACATTTCAAGGATGTCTCCTAAGGAGACCATCAGCGGGTGACCATGGGGACCCTTCACCATCATCGTAGTCGGTGTCTTCTGTGAGAGACTCCTCAGGCGAGTTGACGTGCTTCCTTTTGCATGATCTCTTCCATGGGGGCTCCTCAGTGGGTGCTTCCAAGGAGGACTCTGAAGAGTGGGTACTATGAACAGGAGTTTCCTGCGGCTTCCCTGCCCGGTGTCCCGGGGAGATGGCCCATACCAGTTGTAGCTCAGGGGGAGAAAACTGGGGTTCCGACATCGGCGGAATGCTTCCAGAAGCGAGTTTCCTCTCCATCACATGGAAAACAGGCCCACCCAAAGAGGGATGAGAGCCGAGAAGGACAACCTCGGAACGGGGGTCACACCCCACTCCGTCGAACCTGCTTCAGAGGATGGAGCCTCAAGCCAGATCGGCGCAGATGAGGCTACCGGCACCAAGGACAGAACTGAAGGACCACACAGAACCATGCCCCGAACCGAGGAGCCCGCCTCCAAATTATAAGATTGAGGAAGGACCGGTTCAGCAGGAACCAAGGACCAAAGTGAAAAATCCAGAGCCTCGGTGAGGTCTACAGGCACCAAAACAGGAGGGGGGGGGGGTCCGAGAAGTACATCAGAGCTGAAGGCTTCGGAACCAGTGTGGCCGAAGGAGAAGAATAGGATTGAGTCCATGGAGAGGTCGATCCACGTCCTACCGGAGGATGGATCTTGGAAGGCATGGGTATCCCCCTTGCTGCTAACAGCTGATCCACAAGAAGCACCACATCAACTTCTGAAAGGCTCCTGGTGGATCTAGTAGATACTCCAGACAGGGAGTCAGGTCGATCTAAGAACGGGCTATACACATGACCTAAGAACGGGTCTACTGACAGAGTATCGGGTTTGTGGTGTGTGATCTGCCAGCTCCGATGTCTCGAGTTTTGAGACAGGAAGTAGTGGGGTCAAATCCAGGTTGTTGAAACACAGCTCGGTGCCGAAGGAGCACTCTGAGACGAAACAGGAGATTCAATCATCACTGCAGAGATAGGTATCGAAGGCATGCACTGTGGCGAAATGGCCATGGGTGCCAAAGTCAGAGTAAGAGAGGTGAGATCTATAGTTAGTGCCAGAGGCAGTATCAGAGCCGGCGACGAAGCTGGCACTGGTAGAGCAATAGTAGAAGCACTCGGAGCAGACAAGGACAGTGCCGAGGAGGCAGATTTATGCTCCAAGGATAACTTTTAAATATTAGGCTTCACAGACTTACCCTGGTCACCCAAGGGTGAAGAAGGTACTGAATGGGGCCTTTTCTTAACTTTCGTAGGAGGCCTCCATCACAGAAAGGGCCACTGAAAAGGGAGATTTGAGCAGTCCTGTCAGAATTAATTTATTCTTGCACTCGTTCACAGTGCGTTGACTGAAACTTTGGCAAATCCCACAGGGAGGGTGCACTGAAAGGTGGGGCACCCCCAAGTAATAAACACAATCATTGTGAGAGTCACTATTAGGTAGTTTACCATTACACGAGGTACAGTGTTTGAAACTCAATGTACACTTCTTATCTGATATCCTGAGAAGTACACACAACAATTCAAAAACTTCAGAAAAAGGCAAACTCTAATATCCTAAGTCAGAAAAAGATTTAAACACATGCAGAATACAGCAACAAACCCAATATCAAACACACCAACTGCAGTAGAAAGAACAGGGAAGGAATACCAGCAATGTCACTTCAAAAAGAGTTACCAAAAGGTAGAAAGAGAGAGAAAATATCTAGAACTACTGTAATTTGACAGGAAAAGGACTACAACTCACAAATTTTAAGAAACAAACAAGTTTTTCATACAAAATATCAAAAATGTTTCCACTTAGCTGGGAGCTCGGCTGAAACGCGGCTTTATGGCTAAGCGACAAACGAGATCCGAGATAACGGAGAATGACGTTGTGGGTAAAAGCTTAGCTCGAGAATCTTTTAGCTGGTGCGAGCTTAGTAATAGGCTGACTCAGATCTGAGGGCTCGGAACCGAACCCCATCAGTGATGAATGGAAAGAAGATTAACAAAATCAGATCCAGTTTCCTACTCCCTTTCTGGTTTCTAGAAAAGGTCCTCTAAGGGGTAAAAAAATTGTATGCCTATGGCAGAAAGGGTTTTTTTCTTCCTGTTCACTTCAGAAAGTGGGTCTCTGACCTTGGGTCCGAAAAGAGTCGGCCCGTCAAAGGGGGTACTTATAAAGGACATCTCAAAAGACCCCACAAAAATCACAGAAACACATCCAGGCATTTCTCCTTACAGTTACACCAAAACTTGCTGTTTTTGAAACACTTTCATTAGCACTGGAGATCAGATGCAAGAAGTATTCGATAAGGACAGTAGGCTGGACAGCTGCAAGTCCATTTACTTTTCTCCCTCTGCAGACAAGGGCCCTGAGGAAGATTTGGAAAACTTGTTAGTTAAATCTCTAAAACCTAGTCACGTGTGCTAAGAAATTCAGCAACTTCAGGGCGAAGATAGCCAAAACATAAATTCACTTCCCAAATCTCTCTAAAGCCCTAGACTCTGTTAGTGGGAAGGACAGATGAACTATCCAAGGCGAACTCTTTCCTAGTGGCTACCGCTACTACCATGGTGCCCCATTGCAGACCTTTTACTCACGTGGGCACAGTCCTTAGCAGCTAGAAGGTACTTGCTCAGTTTCTTGGGTATCAATCCCATACCTTCTAACTCACTCCATGCCCACCAAGAAATGAGGTCCCCCACCTCATTGGCTGGAGATACCACCCAGGAGAAACTGAGCTGATTCTAAAAGTCTCACAATGACTCCTACTAGGAAGAGGCTTCAGAAGACCACCCTCTTTTCCATCTCAAAAGTTCAAAGATCTCCCTGAAATGAGACATCCTCAAGTGATGATCTGGAGGACTGCTCCCATTCATTGAAATCAGTGTCTTCTATGGCCAACTCCTTGGGGGAGTCAGTGTGTCTCCTCTTTTGTGTGCGCTTCCGAGGGCGTTCAGCAGGGGGATGTTCCTGAGAGGACTCTAAAGACTGTAGGATATCCTGAGAAAGTACTGCTTCACATAGGAACCAGCTTTTGCAACAGGATAGTGCAAGAAGATACAGGACCTCAGGCTATTCACTGTGGGGCTGGAGGACCTGAGGGGGAAGAGAAGTCAGTTCAACAATGGAGAGTGCACTCCTGACCAACTCAAAGACTGAAGCAGAGGGGGAGCCCAGAACCATGCTAGCAGAATCTGAGGCAACCAAACCAAAATGTTGGCCTTCCTCCGAGATGGAGGCCACAGCCAAACTAACGCGTCTATATAAGAAGATCAAACTGTAAAAAGAGCGAACACTCTTTAAATAAACACCAAATTTGCTAAGTCCTATAAAGCCGAATGGCCAGAACAGCGATTTTTTTTTCCTAGGGAAAAAAAAAATCGGTAGGCCATTCTCAGGACTTTGCCATTTCCTCCACTGTAGTGCGATCTCGGAGTTGGTATATTTAAGTGGGGGGGTGAGGGGCAAAGCCCCCCACTTTATATTGTGTTTGGATTTTTTTTTGTTTTTTTTTTTTTTTTGGAACAGCGATTTTTTTTCCCTGGAGAAAAAAAAAATCGCTGTTCTGCATGTTCGACTTTTTGGGTTCCACTTATTTGGTGTCAATTAAACAGCATTTGCTCTTTTTACATTTTGAGCTTCTGATATACACCCGAGCTAACACCAAAGCTCCAAGAGGAACAGATGGTTCTGGTAACTTTGGAGTTGAACCCCTCTTCTCAGATCCGGTTACATCTTCAAACCTGAAAATCTGAAGCAGAGGGTCAGATCGGAGAAGGTGCAGCTATAGGTGTGAGGGAAGGTCCAAAGTTCATGGGTCAGGTTAGAGATGGAGCCAGGAGCATCCCTAGCCGAATTTAGGTGCTGTGGAACTTCCTCATCATTCTATCCATGTCGGTCTTCATTAAGCTCAAGGTAGACTTGACTGACCTCAGAAGAAGGTTGTCTAGAGGATCTTTGAGTAGACCTCATCCAGTAAAGGAGAATGCCATCTAGGGGAGACTAGTCTCAGTGAGAAGCTCAGCTCTGGCAAGGGTGGGATTCTGGATCTCCTACAGGAGGGATTCAAACAGGTGATAGGATCCAATGATTTTGGTTTCTTGGTTGCCAGAGCTGAAGACAGAGCAGGAGGAAGAGAGTGGTCAGGGGATTGCTTCCTCATTTCCTTGCCCTTTTCCAAGGGCTTATCACTCCTCTCCTTTCTATGCTTACCTAATAATTTCTTGCTGGAATGTGTGGCTCCAGAAGCAAACTCTGAAGAATCTCACACAGAAGCAGGGAAAAGACTCTCTGAAACTAATTTGTTCCAGCATTCAATAATGGCCTGGTGTTCAAAGGCCATGCAAACTGGCAGTCCTTATCCAAGTGGATGGCTCCTAAGCAGTAGACGCTCTTTTCATGAGTGTCTGAATTGGGTATTTTGTGGCTACATGTCACATTTCTTAAAACCTAGAGGCTTATCTGCCATAACAGGATCAAAAGTTTACAGAACACAACATGACAGAAAGGGACCAACAGCAATAGTATCCGTAACAGCACTCTAATGAAAAAGCAAAAAGTTTCTTAAAATATAAACTACTCATAATGGCACTACAGATACTATCCCAAGAGTATGAAAAGAGAAAGACAAGAAAAAAAGGGGCACAGACAGTGTCAGCTAAGTACAACTTTTTTTTTTTGTAAGGTAGGCAGAATATAAAAAATATCAGAATATAATAGACATAAGAGATAGACAATTTCTCAATATAGGTTCAAAAACTGTAAGCCAAAAAAGTAACTTAGCTGAGGCAAGCCCGAACCAGTGAATCATATCTGAAACTCAAGTGGCAAATAAGACTGGAGGTAGCATCATTGCTTGGAGGGTGATTATGAGTAAGGGGAGGAGCCTGAGCTGTGGATCCAAAGGTCTGAAGCAGCCAAAATCTGATTCAAGGTCAGATCCAAACATCCATCCACTGATGAATGGAAGGAAGATCAACAGTTTTGAATGAGATGCACCTCAGTTTAAGTGGGAGAGTACACCAGTTTGCCAACACAGACATGGCAACATCCATCATCAAATTTATTTCTAGATTCAGGAAAGGATATATAAGAGGACATGGGCAGACTTGAGGTCACATCATGGTCTGCATCCATCATGAGCAAAAGCTCAACATGAACATTTCAATGTGTAGAGCAGGTTATCCACAAATACTAATTACTGCTTAAACTAGAGACCCTTCAAAGCAATGGCTTCAAGACAGGACTTGCAACAAATCTACCAATTTTGTTAACCCCCCCCCCCACCCCCAAGTTTATATAGTTTCATAGGTAGATACTAGGCTATCAGCCCTAGGGCATTTATAAGCCTAGCCATAAAGATTCTCTGGCTTCAGCCACCCAAAAAAAAAATTTTTCCTGTGCCCCTGTCGAGCAGAGCCACAGAAGTGATCCCCAGGGTAATTTCCTATTTCCCATCCAACTGTCCAGATTTTTTCTTAACAAGGGCCAATGAGGTGCTCTGTTTGACATGAATGGGCAGCTTGTTCTAGAGTATGAGAAGTCTCTGGGACAGGGAACCTATCCCTCCTGCAAGTTGTTTATTGTGGTGACAAGGTTTAGGTCCCTGGAGCGTGTGGCCCAAAGGGATTGGAATTTTTTAAGTGTAGCATGTCGAACAGCTCTGGGTTTGACATGGCTTTGTATGTTAGGCAGAGACTGCCTCTGAGTAGGCGATATGCGACAGAGTAGAGCTGGAGTTTCTTAAGACGGTCTGCATAGGGCATCTGTTCGAGGCCGGTGATCCTCTGGGAGGTATTTCTGCAGTCTTTCCAGTTGCTGCAAATGTCTTGTGAGGTACACATCCCAAACGGGGCATTGTACTCTATAATAGGACTAATATGGGCCAAGTAGAAAGGGACAATGACCTCTTTTTTCTGGATGAGAAACCTTTTGTGATGGTGTACCACAAAGAAGGATTTCCTGACTACTGTCGCGATATGGTTATCAAAGGAGAGACTACTATCCACCTGTGTCCCTAGGTCTAGTATCACACTTTCAGTGTTGAGTGGACTACTGCCTATGTGGTAGTTCGTTGGCACAGGGCTTTTCCCAAAGGGGATGACTATGTGTTTTTTAGCACTGAGCTTGAGGCCGTGGCTTTGACACCAGGAATCTGTCTCAGCGAGGCCCTTTTGTAGAATGTCCACATCATTAGGGGATTCAATAATGGCTCCCAGTTTGCAGTAATCTGCAAACTTTGTTAGCCATAAGCCCTCTGTGTTGGCCTGGACTTCAGAGAAGTAAATGCTGAACAGGAGGTGACAGAACTGAACTCTGTGGTACTCCGCTTGTCACTGGTCTGGAGTCGGATTTGGAATTATCTACTTTCACAATGTGAGTTCTGTCAGTGAGCCAGCTGGCAATCCATTGCGTGACATGGGGGATTATGCCCAGTTTTGTGAGTTTATCAATGATACCAGAGTGGGGGATGGTGTCAAAGGCATTAGCAAGGTCTAGGTAAGCTGTGTGGACTGCCTTACCTCATCCACAGCATCCACAGGGGTGGGAGGATGGCCTAATGGTTAAGGTGTTTGCCTTACAAACACAAGGTGCAGGGTTTGAGTCTCACAAGGGATAATTGGCTAGGCTTAAAATGGCTTGCAAGGGCAATTAGCCTAATAATAATCTATGAATCTATAAAAAAAAGTCAATCAGGTTTAGGAGAAATGATCTACCTTTCACAAACCCAAACTGGGTGAGGTCCAGAGTTTGCAGGTTACACCTATGTCTTTGTTTATAAGTTCCATGATGATACGTTCCATGGCCTTGCAGATCAGACTAGTCAGACTGACGGGTCAGTAATTCCCAGGGGTCCATGGTGGATCCCCCCTTGTGGAATGGGATCACCACAGCTGTGCACCATTCAGTAGGCACAAAGCCTGTAGTAAGACTATGTACAGGAGGGATTCAAACAGGTGATAGGATCCAATGATTTTGGTTTCTTGGTTGCCAGAGCTGAAGACAGAGCAGGAGGAAGAGAGTGGTCAGGGGATTGCTTCCTCATTTCCTTGCCCTTTTCCAAGGGCTTATCACTCCTCTCCTTTCTATGCTTACCTAATAATTTCTTGCTGGAATGTGTGGCTCCAGAAGCAGACTCTGAAGAATCTCACACAGAAGCAGGGAAAAGACTCTCTGAAACTAATTTGTTCCAGCATTCAATAATGGCCTGGTGTTCAAAGGCCATGCAAACTGGCAGTCCTTATCCAAGTGGATGGCTCCTAAGCAGTAGACGCTCTTTTCATGAGTGTCTGAATTGGGTATTTTGTGGCTACATGTCACATTTCTTAAAACCTAGAGGCTTATCTGCCATAACAGGATCAAAAGTTTACAGAACACAACATGACAGAAAGGGACCAACAGCAATAGTATCCGTAACAGCACTCTAATGAAAAAGCAAAAAGTTTCTTAAAATATAAACTACTCATAATGGCACTACAGATACTATCCCAAGAGTATGAAAAGAGAAAGACAAGAAAAAAAGGGGCACAGACAGTGTCAGCTAAGTACAACTTTTTTTTTTGTAAGGTAGGCAGAATATAAAAAATATCAGAATATAATAGACATAAGAGATAGAAAATTTCTCAATATAGGTTCAAAACTGTAAGCCAAAAAAGTAACTTAGCTGAGGCAAGCCCGAACCAGTGAATCATATCTGAAACTCAAGTGGCAAATAAGACTGGAGGTAGCATCATTGCTTGGAGGGTGATTATGAGTAAGGGGAGGAGCCTGAGCTGTGGATCCAAAGGTCTGAAGCAGCCAAAATCTGATTCAAGGTCAGATCCAAACATCCATCCACTGATGAATGGAAGGAAGATCAACAGTTTTGAATGAGATGCACCTCAGTTTAAGTGGGAGAGTACACCAGTTTGCCAACACAGACATGGCAACATCCATCATCAAATTTATTTCTAGATTCAGGAAAGGATATATAAGAGGACATGGGCAGACTTGAGGTCACATCATGGTCTGCATCCATCATGAGCAAAAGCTCAACATGAACATTTCAATGTGTAGAGCAGGTTATCCACAAATACTAATTACTGCTTAAACTAGAGACCCTTCAAAGCAATGGCTTCAAGACAGGACTTGCAACAAATCTACCAATTTTGTTAACCCCCCCCCCCACCCCCAAGTTTATATAGTTTCATAGGTAGATACTAGGCTATCAGCCCTAGGGCATTTATAAGCCTAGCCATAAAGATTCTCTGGCTTCAGCCACCCAAAAAAAAAAATTTTCCAGTGCCCCTGTCGAGCAGAGCCACAGAAGTGATCCCCAGGGTAATTTCCTATTTCCCATCCAACTGTCCAGATTTTTTCATAACAAGGGCCAATGAGGTGCTCTGTTTGACATGAATGGGCAGCTTGTTCTAGAGTATGAGAAGTCTCTGGGACAGGGAACCTATCCCTCCTGCAAGTTGTTTATTGTGGTGACAAGGTTTAGGTCCCTGGAGCGTGTGGCCCAAAGGGATTGGAATTTTTTTTTAAGTGTAGCATGTCGAACAGCTCTGGGTTTGACATGGCTTTGTATGTTAGGCAGAGACTGCCTCTGAGTAGGCGATATGCGACAGAGTAGAGCTGGAGTTTCTTAAGACGGTCTGCATAGGGCATCTGTTCGAGGCCGGTGATCCTCTGGGAGGTATTTCTGCAGTCTTTCCAGTTGCTGCAAATGTCTTGTGAGGTACACATCCCAAACGGGGCATTGTACTCTATAATAGGACTAATATGGGCCAAGTAGAAAGGGACAATGACCTCTTTTTTCTGGATGAGAAACCTTTTGTGATGGTGTACCACAAAGAAGGATTTCCTGACTACTGTCGCGATATGGTTATCAAAGGAGAGACTACTATCCACCTGTGTCCCTAGGTCTAGTATCACACTTTCAGTGTTGAGTGGACTACTGCCTATGTGGTAGTTCGTTGGCACAGGGCTTTTCCCAAAGGGGATGACTATGTGTTTTAGCACTGAGCTTGAGGCCGTGGCTTTGACACCAGGAATCTGTCTCAGCGAGGCCCTTTTGTAGAATGTCCACATCATTAGGGGATTCAATAATGGCTCCCAGTTTGCAGTAATCTGCAAACTTTGTTAGCCATAAGCCCTCTGTGTTGGCCTGGACTTCAGAGAAGTAAATGCTGAACAGGAGGTGACAGAACTGAACTCTGTGGTACTCCGCTTGTCACTGGTCTGGAGTCGGATTTGGAATTATCTACTTTCACAATGTGAGTTCTGTCAGTGAGCCAGCTGGCAATCCATTGCGTGACATGGGGGATTATGCCCAGTTTTGTGAGTTTATCAATGATACCAGAGTGGGGGATGGTGTCAAAGGCATTAGCAAGGTCTAGGTACGCTGTGTGGACTGCCTTACCTCATCCACAGCATCCACAGGGGTGGGAGGATGGCCTAATGGTTAAGGTGTTTGCCTTACAAACACAAGGTGCAGGGTTTGAGTCTCACAAGGGATAATTGGCTAGGCTTAAAATGGCTTGCAAGGGCAATTAGCCTAGTAATAATCTATGAATCTATAAAAAAAAGTCAATCAGGTTTAGGAGAAATGATCTACCTTTCACAAACCCAAACTGGGTGAGGTCCAGAGTTTGCAGGTTACACCTATGTCTTTGTTTATAAGTTCCATGATGATACGTTCCATGGCCTTGCAGATCAGACTCGTCAGACTGACGGGTCAGTAATTCCCAGGGGTCCGTGGTGGATCCCCCCTTGTGGAATGGGATCACCACAGCTGTGCACCATTCAGTAGGCACAAAGCCTGTAGTAAGACTATGACTGAACATGGTACCTACGTGGGGTGCCAGTTAATTTTATAGTTCGTGCAGAACACAGCCTGGGATGTTGTCAGGTCCCATGAATGCTGTATTCTTGGCTTTGGTGAGTGCGTTTATCACCTGTATGTCCGTGATTACAGTGACTTGGCATTCATCCGGTATAGCGATGGGCCCTTTAAGGGATGAAATTTGCACTGAATCAATCTGCCAGGATGTTGGCAATATCAGCTGGTTCTGTATGTTTAGTGCCATTGTGCTGTAACTCAGCAGATCTGAGTGTTGCCATTGAGATCCTTGACATAACTGTAGAATGTCTTGTGGTTGACTTTAGAATCTGTGGCGACTGTTGTCGTAACTAGCTTTGGAGGATTTTATGACAGATCTCAGCTTCCTACTAAGGCTGACAAGGGAGTTTTTCCAATCTTGGGATTTTACTCTTTTTTTGCAACAGTTTTTTTCTTCTGTTGCAGAGTTTGTTAATGGCAGGGGACCACCAGATTGGCTTCTTTTTTTTTGGAGGATAGTGTCTTGGGGGGGGGGGTCTGGATAAGTTGATCCAAGGCACTGGAATTTATGAATCCCAAAAACGCTGAGAAAATGTGTTGGTACACGAGTAGTTTTCCCAGTTAATGGCGGGGTAGTTGAAGTCTCCCAGTATAAGGGTGTTGGGTAGTACTTTTAATATTTCCCAGTATGTTAAGAAAAGTGGAGTGGTAGTCTTAGGGTATGGTGGGGTATCTGTAAGCAAGCAACAATTTGGATTGCAGTCTTGTCCAGTGTTAGTTGCACCTGGAGAATTTCTGATGCATTATGTTGGGCAACTAGCCTGGATGTGTGGATATCCTTGGTGAATATGGACATGCCTCCGCCTCCGGTGTTTTGGTCCAGATTAGATGGCCGAAAGTTGTGGCATGAATTGCAGCCTGGTACTGCAGGGGGTGCTCTCTGGAGCCTTGAACCAGGTCTCTGTCACTGCACAGATGTCGATGTTCTCCATTTTAAGGTGTGCCTCGAGTGAGTGCATTCTGAGGTTTAGACTTCTAGCACTGACTAGCATTACCCTCAGATTTTGCTTGCTTGTACCTGTTACGGTGGTAATTTTGTCATTTGAACCTTGCCTAAAAAAGGCACTAAAGGGGTGGCAAGAGCCTTAGCCAGTATCCAGAAACCCAGGTGTGACAGGTGCAGGCCATCTCTGACAAAGCATCGTGGCCTGTCGATCATGTCATCCCTGACTGACAGACATATAGCCAACTGTTGAAGTCATTTTGTCCTTGTACTGAGGTATCATTCTAGGTGATGTTAGGATGCTTCTCAGAGCTAGGGTCATACCTGCCTGGGCTACAAGATTAGAGAGCTCCTCCATGTCTTTTTTCATGCAGTCCAGGGAGGTACGTCTCAGGTCGTTCACTCCTACATGAACAATGACAGTCATTTTTGTACTTGTTGTGGAGTGACCCAAGTGTGTGCGTTATGTGGCGGATCCTGGCACCCGACAGGCAGCTAACTGTAATCCTCTCCTTGTTAAGCCTGGTGAGTGGGACATCAGTGTGCCTGCCTATACAGTCACCTATGACTAGTGTGCTGGGTACACTGTTTTGCCTTAGGCGCTGAGGTTGAGTGGCACACTTATTTTGTGAGTTGTGTCACTTGGATTGTGTTGGGTGGTGTTGGTTGTTTGCATTTCAGCTTTGGAGGTCTCTGTTGTTTGGGCAGATTTATATTAAGAACCTCCGCGAATGTAGGTCTGTGTTTCTTGTTACTATGTTTGGGTGTAGGTTTTGAAGTCTTATGTGTTGTGTGTGGTATGGTGCGAGTGTTTACCTTCTCCTCTTGACTGAATAAGCTCAGTCTTGGCTGGAGAGAGAGCTTGGCTTCCAGTTTGGCTACAGAAGTGCATTTCTCACAGGTTGTGGTGGTAGGAGGAGAGGGTTGCCTGTGTACATGAGGCAATTGCTACATTGCCCCAGGAAGCCCAGATTCACCAGGTGGACTGGAGAAAACACTGGGAGCTGAGCCTTGGACATGCCTGGATAGGTGCTTAAGTACTAAAAACTGTTTTTCTCTCTACTTAGTAAAGAGAGTTGAGTGCTGTAGCAATTTATAGACTATCTAGTGCTTACAACGATTTCTAAGCAAGTGCTGAGTTTCAAGGAGCAGGTTTGAGTGCTTAAAACTGAACGGGCTAGTTCTTAGGGAAAATATGAAGAGCAGACTTCCTGGTGTCGGTAATAGCTTAACACTAGTTAAACAGTGCTGTGCAATGCGCAAACCCGCGCAAACATGGCTTTTTAAACAGTAAGATGAAAGGCATAGAAATAGCCCAAAAAGGCCAATAAAACTACAATTTCTGAGCTGAAACCACTCCTCTAGCGAGATAGGCTGTTCAAAGCTTACCACTCCTACTGATGCACAGAGAAGCTTCCTTCTATCTTAGTAAGGTCTGGGCAACACAAACTACAAAGCCCAGAATTCACCAAAATCTGAAAAACAGACTACTAGTTATAGAAAGGCAGAAAACGAGTAGATAGGATATTTTTGTTTTTTAGTGAAAATTAAAAACAGATACAGTAAATACAAATGCTTTCAAGGCAGAAAAACAGCTATTGCACTTGTGTGTGTAGTCCACAATAGTTAAACAACTGAAATACACTTAAAAATGATCAGTTATAGTGCAAATGGCAACAGATTGCAAAAATCAGTTCAAATAAGTTGCAAAGTTAATAAAAATGCTAGAAACACTGTGGTTAGCAAAAATAAGCAATAAAAAGCAAAAGAGAGGCACTTAATCCACTCAATGTCTCTCTCTTCTCTCTCTGCTGCTGTAGAACTCTGCAGGACACACAGGCAGGATCTTGCTGAGGTAACAGTGGGTAAAACTGCAAATTAGTCTGAATATATGGAAAACACAGGATGGAAGAGGTTAAAAGACAGCAGTGGAAAGTCTATCACTAGATGCCAATAACATGGGAACTTTACATAGACTACCCAGTTTCTGACAGGTTCCAGTTACCACAGACAGATTCTAGCAGATTCTCCAAAGTAAGACAGTAGAATACAAACAACAACTTTAAATAACAAGGACTGAAGTCTGAAATTACCTAGTTTTGCTTTTATACAGATGAATAATACAAACAGATGAATAATACAAAGTTCCAAGTCTCTGGGTTAGAGATGAACAGAATTCTGCCATGTTTGTAATGAAGTGAAAATGTGTTGCTACTAAAGATGACCAAAACTGTAGATTCACCTGTGACAAGTCAAGTCAAATCATCAGCACAACATACTAGTTCAACCAGATCACTGATTAAAACCATGAACAAGAGGGAAGCAAACACTTAACCCTGACAAGCAGCTTCAGTTACTGTTAGAGGCAGAAAAACTGCACATACTAGAAAGATCGAGGCCTACCTCCTAGACAGATGTTGATCCGCCTAAAAGCACAGACAAAGTTTGCAAGAGTTAAGATTTTCTAACAAAGAATGAATGACAGTGTCAAATATACCCAGCATGATCCATGGATAGGACAACATTTCAAAGTCTTTAATCAGAGCAAAGGAGCTGAAGAGCAATATCCCAATTCCAAAGCCATTGTGAAAGTTGGAAACACTTTTAAGATGCTGGAGAAGAAACACTTTTAAGATGCTGGAGAAGTTATGTATGTAATGACTGCTCCTGGATTCTGGACTGAAGAAACAGGACAGCAACAGGATGACACATTTGAAGATACTTTACTTTTCTCCTTCATATAAACAAATTAGTGGTTTACTCCAGACTGGGGCTTTATCATTTACATAACAGGATTAGGGCAGAGATCAGGTAATCAACGTATGCCACTGGCTGAGATTTTCAGGAATTCTAGAAATAACTTATCTTTAGACGCTTATCCTTGTTTCAACTTCTAAAGAAGTTTATGAACTCTGATATGCAAATGTGAAAGACTGGAAATGGACATCAATGCATAAATCCAAGCCTGAATGCTGTTAATATTTAAAAAAACACACAATTCTATATACCACATTCAGGTCTACAAGATCTACTTAAACTGAAAATATACTACAGCCTCTTGAATAAAATGTCATGTATATGCTAATTTTTCTACATTAGTGCCAAAGAGGCTCTGTGATAGTGTGCAGAGAAACCTCACCAGTCACTATCATGGGAATGAAAATAATCAGATAGCACCCACTACTGAAATTCCTGTAATTTACTTTTGATTACCACTCTTTGCAGTTGAAGTACCACAACAGCCAGGGGATACACTGAAAGGTAAAACAATTAAAATAAAGCCTTGAAAAGGATACCTTCAGTGAAATGTTTATCAGATGACAGGTAAATATTTTTCTCCGGCTGGATGTCAGTTTTGTTTGGCTGAGTCTCCAAAGTATGTCCACTTCTGGGTTACAAAAATGAAAAAAAAAAGTTAAATTACTTTATTTTTGAAGTACAACTACTAATTAAATACTTACATATGTAAACACATATGCACAAGTCTTTTATTAGGTTTGGTGTGTGCATTTTATATGTGTGCGAGTACATAAACATACATACACTTATCACAACCAAAAAGACAGATATATGCATATACATAACTTCTTACAAGATATTAGGAGGAAAGATGCTATTTATTTTCACATGTGATAAAGGTTAAAGAGAAGTAAAACCAGCCCGCAAGCAAAATGCAAATGGGTACATATGAAATGCCAATAGTATGGTCCAAGTAAGCCACAGAGAATTGTTTTGTTTGTATGGGTTTTTCCTCCAGAGAAGACTACATGCATCCTAGAAAACAGTGGCGGCTGATGAAGAGAAACTGTGGAATATGGAAAGTCCTGACAACAAAATAAAATAAACCAACATGTTGGAGGGAAAAGAGATGCTATGAATTCTGGTCTGAAGCTCCAAGGAAAACTTGGAAAGTTTCAGCTGAAGGGAGTAGAAACTAGATGCCATGAAATGCTAAAAATGGATCAAGAAATACTTGAACAATGTTATACACAGACCCACCCCCTAGCATATAGAGAGGAAGCCCTGGATGGCAGTATGGAAGTTGGAGGAACAGGACAAGGGAGAATGAAAGTAAACAGCAAATAATGGCTTACTAAGCATGGAAGGAGGCTTTAACTTCCTGCTTAACTGTCACCCAAGAGGATCACTAGGAAACAACAAGGGATCAGCAGCCTACTGAATGTACCCTGCCTTAAGCACACACACTTCTCTAACTGGTGAGCAGTACTATAGAGCTTAATGAGCCACCAAATGGAAGCAGTTCCATGGGTAGGCCATTTCACAGGACCTAATAGCTGACAGACTTCCTATCCCCCACTCTCACTGATGCTGAGTAAATGAGCTGATGGGGCTCCTTAGTCAGAAATGAAAAGGCTGTAGGCTCTCATCCCAGGGAATGAATGGACCAATCTGGTATAGTCATTGGAGTCATCAGGAACGGTACTGTGGAGGTGGAACAGAAAAGCAGGAAATTAAAAAAAATGTTGTTTAGGATACTTCCTTTTGCTCCATTAGTGCATCATTACATTTGGGTTTTTTTTTTACCCATCAAGGAGCTTCTTCAGTTTTTCCAAAGCCCTCTATGAAGGATGATTCTGGTCTTTTGTCACCAAACGTATTCTGGTGGAACAAAGCTCTCATAAATGTAGTCTGGCCATATGCAAAACTGTCAATTTTTTTTTACATACCCAATAACACTATGGGAGTTGCGTGCTGAAAATTTAACTGTTATAGTGATCACACTTTTAAGATCTATTACTTTAAAAGTGTTGTACACAACTGTGCTATCTTCCAGAAGAAAGGTCACTACATGAACATATATTGGTTTGGATACTATTCAGATGAAACTAAAAATTACTTCCACAAAATGGCAGTAACCAAATCACATCAAGCACAACCACACAAGAATCTGTCCTACTCCTAAACTGAGCTTCTGCACTACAATGTTCTGCAAAAGTACGGACAGTAGCTAAAGCAGCAGCTTCAAGTATGTTCAGAGTGGAAATAAAAGTTATGCACTTACCATAATGACAGATCCGTGTTGTCTTTTCATCTGACTCAACATGTTTGATGTTGAATCCAGTCAGATGCAACCTCGGCAGCTTATACCAGAGTATCGGGGACAAGAGCGCTGACACCTCCCCTACCCACAATTCTCTCCTCCTAGCCAGTTTACCTCAGATCAAGTTTGCTGACAGATTCCAAAAAGTCTCTAATCATCTTAGAAAAAAAATGAAGAAAAAACAGATATTGTACTTATCTACTATACAGGAAAGTGGAACAAGAGACAGACAGGGTCCTAAATAAGGTCTGATCGAGCCCCAGGTGATGAAAAATTAATTTGGAAGGAAGGAGGGGAGTTGAACAGCACAGATCTATCGTATCATATCACAACATAACTGTTGTATCCAACAGTGCCTATTCTGCTCTAATTCAACATATAGGACAGATTCCCAAGCTACTCAAAACAGGCCTGGGTAGACTCAAAGAAGGACATGGCAGAAGTATGGCAGAATCAAATGATATGCAAGTTCTAGACAGCACATCCAACTTAAGACAGAAAAGTATGAGCTGTAGACCAAGTCGCTGTTGTATATCACTGACAGGTACTCTTTTTGCGAATGCTGCTGAAGCTGCCATCATTCTGGTACAGTGAAAACTTTGGGTTAGAATGCAAAAATAGCCATTTCATCTTATAAAGGAAAGAAATGCAATCAGCTAGCCATCTGGAAAGCCTAACTTTTGCACATGTTGTCCGAGCCTTGTGTTAGGAAAGCATATAATAAAATAATCCTTGTTTTCCCGCCTCTCCTCCACTAGTTTAGACCAGTTTACAGGCATTGCTGTATTCTGGGCTGTGGTGTAGTTCCTGTGTGTCCATTACCTTACTTGGATAGAAGGAAGTTTCTTTGCTCACCAGTGGGAGTGGGGAGCCTTGAGCAGCCTACCTGTCCCTGTAGGAAGTGACCTCAGCACAAGAGCTGTAGTAATTGGTTGTTTTGGACCATTTCTAGCTCTTTTGTAGTTCCCCGTTTAAAATCCGCCTCTGGGTGTTTTTTTCTGGCTATACTGCTCAGACAAGCTCCTCGTGGTCCAGCAGAGTGGTCCTAGCTACAGAGAACTCAGAAAAGCGACTACTTTCTGGATTTAAGTATCTTTGCTTTTTTTTCATTTGAAATAGCTTCTGTAGCTTACCCTGAACAAACTTAAACTGTTTTTTTAGCTGTTTGCTGCATTATTTTAAAACCTGCACTTAAAGTTACTTTTTAGTCGAATTTGATCGAAAGTTTGTTTGTTGTTTGTTTAATTTAACTGTTGAGGCTGCCCACTGAAGTGTGCTAGCCTGTGTAACTGATTTATCACTGTTTCTGCATTTTATGTGTGTTTCTATCAAAAAAACAAAAAAATAATCCTTGTTTTCCCGCCTCTCCTCGACTAGTTTAGACCAGTTTACAGGCATTGCTGTATTCTGGGCTGTGGTGTAGTTCCTGTGTTGTCCATTACCTTACTTGGATAGAAGGAAGTTTCTTTGCTCACCAGTGGGAGTGGGGAGCCTTGAGCAGCCTACCTGTCCCTGTAGGAAGTGACCTCAGCACAAGAGCTGTAGTAATTGGTTGTTTTGGACCATTTCTAGCTCTTTTGTAGTTCCCTGTTTAAAATCCGTGTTTGCGTGGCTTT
This sequence comes from Protopterus annectens, assembly GCF_019279795.1. Lineage (NCBI taxonomy): Eukaryota > Metazoa > Chordata > Ceratodontiformes > Protopteridae > Protopterus > Protopterus annectens. The sequence continues at coordinate 475,311,497 of NC_056737.1, read as the reverse complement.
GCGCGACTGTGTGCATAGCGCAGCGCAGGTTAAACAAGGTTAAACTTCTACTGGCTCCGCCAAGTCTGCTCTTCAAATTTTCCCTTAAGGAAGCTATACTCTTAGTATAATCAGACTACTCACTATATTATAAGCCTAGCACTTGTTCTCAATACTTCTCTACTAAGTAAGCACTCTCGTACTAAGTAAAGCACTACATCTACCTACCACCCCTGTGAATATCCACTTCCCTTAAAGGCACAGCACTCCCTTATACTGTTCTAGCATGTCGAGTGGTAGACTACTGGCGTCCTCTCCAGTTCAGCTGGTCAATCTGGGTATCTTGAGACAATGCTACAATTGTCTCATGTACACAGACAACCCTCTCCTCCTCCCAACAAACACAAATACATGTGAGAGATGCAACTATATAGCCAAACTGGAGGCTGAACTCTCTCAACTCAGGGCTGGCATGACCAGACAGGAGGAGATGGTAACCACACACACAACAATCCCAGTCCCACATAGACCTACCACAACTGCAAACCAAACACATAAAAACGCAAAGACATACTCGGAGGCTCTAATAAAAAACTTACCAAAACAACAGAGGCTCCCAAAGCAGACAACCAAAAATCCACCACCTCAAAACAAAACACATGCAACACATACTTCAATAAATCAGTGTGTCAACCAATCACAGCCATTAAGGCCAAACACCATGCCTGATACACTAGTAATAGGTGACTCTATAGTCAGACACACTGATGTCCCGCTGACCAGGCTGAACAAGGAGAGGGTGACTGTGAGCTGCCTATCGGGAGCTAGGATCCGCCACATAACACACGCACTCAAGTCACTCCAAAGCAAGTACAAATATGACTCCGTCATTGTCCATGCTGGCGTGAATGACCTGAGACGTACCTCCCTGGACTACATGAAGAGAGACATAGAGGAGCTCTCCGATTATGTAGCCCAGGCTGGTATGACCCTGACCCTGAGCAGCATCTTGCCCTCACCAAGAATGATGTCACAATACAAGGACAAGATGATCAACTTTAATAATTAGCTCAAGTACTGGTGTCATTCTAAGGGGATCCAATGTCTGTCTGCCTGGGATGACATGTTGGACAAGCCACGCTGCTTCGCAAGGGATGGCTTACACCTGTCACCACTGGGCTTCCGGATATTGGCTAAGGCTCTTGCCACCCCCATAGTGCCTTTTTTAGGCAAGGCTCAAAAGACAAACCCACCTCCTTAGAAAACAAAAATGGAAAAAAACTAAGGGTAATGCTGCTCAACGCCAGAAGTCTAAATCTCAAGATGCAGGCACTCGATGCACTCCTCAGCATGAAGAACATAGACGTCTGTGCAGTAACTGAAACCTGGTTCAAGGCTCCTGAGAGCACCCCAGCGCTACCAGGCTATACCTCGTATCATGCTTTTCGCCCCAAAACCCGGGCCGAACCACAAAGGGAGGGGGAGTGTCCATATTCATCAAGGACACCCACACCTCCAGGTTAGTAGCAACACATGAAGCATCAGAGACCATACAAGTGCAACTAACCATAGGCAAAACTGCTATACAACTGGTAGCATGTTACAGACCACCCTCCCAATCTCATGAACCCCACTCAGCCTTCCTGAAGACATTGGAGGATATGAATGTATCACAAAATACCATCATACTGGGAGACCTCAACTACCCAAACATAGATTGGGTAAATTATTCTAGCCCTAATACCCTAGCCCAAAGGTTCCTGGAATTCATAAATTCAAATGCACTGGAACAACTAGTCACCTCTCCCACTAGGGGAGATAATATACTAGACCTGATCATCACAAACATGGGGACAAAATGCTCCACACCGGAGGTATACCCCTCACTAGTGAGATCTGACCACAAACTAATCACCCTGGATATACATATCCCACCTCCACCCCCAGCACAAAAGACCACAGTGAAAAACTTCTCAAAAGCAGACTTCACTCTTCTTAAGACTGAGATGGTATCCTTTAAGCCCACTGAGCCAGTGGACACCACATCCCACAATGCCGAATCCTTCACAAATGCTTTCTATGGACATCTCCAAGAATGCATGGATCATGCAATCCCAAATAAATCCAAGTCCCTCTCCACCAAAGGCAAGCGTCCTGTCTGGTGGACCTCAGCCATTAACAAACTGTATAACAAAAGAAGGAAGCTACTGCACGTCAGAGCAAAATCCCATAAAGGGAAGACATCTCTGATCAACATTAGCAGAAAACTACGTTCTCTCATAAAAACATCCAAGGCCAACTTTGAGAGAAAAATCGCTAAGGACACTAAAGATAACCACAAAGCCTTCTTCAGGTATGTTTGAAACCTGGGCGGAAACCCTCAGATATGCTCAGAGTTAGTTCACAACAACAAAAAATACACTGAACCCACAGATATTGCCAACATTCTGGCTGACAGGTTCAGTGCAAATTTCTCCCCTCCCTCACCCCCAAAAGAAGAAATACTTATCCCAGCTGAATGTAATCTCCCTGTCATCTCAGATGTCCAAGTGAGAACCGCCCTAAACAAAGCTAAAAACACAGCATCAATGGGACCTGAAGGTATCCCGGGTTGCGTGCTACGTGAACTCCAAGAGGAGCTAAACCCGCACATAAAAATGCTATTTAACCTCAGCCTTACTACAGGATATGTACCTGAACACTGGCGTACAGCAACAGTGGTCCCACTCCACAAAGGGGGTACCTCTACAGACCCTGGGAACTACCGCCCCATGAGCTTAACCAGCCTGGTCTGCAAAGCTATGGAAAGAATCATTATGGAACTCATAAACAGAGACATAGGGGACCTACAGACACTTGACCCCACCCAGTTTGGCTTTGTAAAGGGCAGATCCTGCCTTCTGAACCTGGTTGACTTTTTAGAAACAGTCACTAGAGCCATTGATGAGGGCAAAGCAGTCCATACAGCCTACCTGGACTTGGCTAAGGCCTTCGACACAATACCCCACTCAGGCATCATAGATAAGCTCAACAGCTTAAACGTAAACCCTTATGTCACTAGATGGGTTGCAAACTGGCTAAAGGACAGAACCCATAAAGTTAAAATCGCTGGAGCAATGTCAGACTCAAAGCCAGTCACAAGTGGTGTCCCACAGGGATCTGTCCTGGGACCCCTCTTGTTCGGCATTTATTTCTCAGATGTTACAGCAAACATGGGAGGGTTGTGGCTGACAAAGTTCGCAGATGACTGCAAACTAGGCGCCATAGTCGATACACCAGCGGACACATACATCCTACAAAAAGGCCTCACAGAAACGGACAACTGGTGCCGGAGTCACGGCCTTAAACTAAATGCCAAAAAATGTATAGTCATCCCCTTCGATAAAAACAAAGTACTCACAAATTATCACACAGACAACAACCCACTGAGTACGGAAAAAGTAATCAGAGACCTAGGGACCCAAGTCGACAGCGACCTCTCATTTGACACCCACGTTGCCAAAGTGGTTAGAAAAACATTCTACCTTGCACACCTCATCATGAAGGGATTCACAACCAGATCCAAGGATGTCATTGTACCCCTATACTCCTCCCTCATCAGACCCATGATTGAGTACAATGCCCCATTTGGTATGTACCTCACCCGGCATTTGCAACAGCTGGAGAGACCACAAAAGTACCTCACCAAGAGGATCAAGGGTCTCCAACATATGTCTTATTCTGCCAGACTAAAGAAACTTCAGCTCTATTCAGTAGCATACCGCCTGCTCAGAGGTGATCTCTGCCTGACGTACAAGGCCATGTCCAATCAGGATCTGATGGACATGCTCCACCTCAAAAAAATCCAAATCCATCAGGACCACGAGAGCTAAAGACTTAAACCTCGGCACAAGTATGAATAGGATATGCTGGAGGGATAGATTCATAACCCAGAGGCTTTCCATGCTTTGGAACAAGATCCCAGTTCATATTAGGCAGAGCCCCTCACTGACTCTCTTCAAGAGAAATCTTGATGAGTGGATGGGAGATCGTAAGTTTACCCCAGGGGTCACATCTGTGTCACTGCTAGACAGGGGCACAGTAAACTAATTCAATTATATAAGGGGACCTGCATTGTGTCACTACTAGACAGAGGCACAGTATTCTAAATTTATTCTGTACATTTTTGTACCATTTCATGGGGTGGCAAAAGCCACATCACTATGGCTAGGCTTACAAATGCCCCAGGGCAGATAGCCTAGTACTAAACTATGAAACTATATAAATAATTGGACTGACTTTCTAAAGTCATTAGTACAGTGTAAGGAGAGCCTAAGTTGTCTGTGGATATCTGAGGTATGCAAGGTGTGTTCTCCCTTGTTAGCAAAGTTTGGGAAAAAATACTGGTAAATTAATTTGTTGGTTCAGGTTAGATTCTAAAGTCACCTTGAGAAGCAAGGAGAAATATGCATCAATGAAACTCTGTTCTTGTGGAAAATAAGGAAAGGCAGTTTTTGCATGAAAGCACCTATAGTTCCAAAACTCATTTTTCCTGATGCAATGGCAACCAGAAAGAAAGATAGTTTTCAAAGAAAGGAATTTTAAATCTACCAAAGCTACTGACTTTTTTTTTTTTTTTACAGGTAAAAGACTCAAGTAAAAATGCAATGTCTCAAGGAGGGACTGGATCACGAACAGGGATCTTAATAAAAAGGTAACAATAAAAAGCACACCGGTGTTACCAAGATAAAATCCCCAACCTTTTATTAAAACTACAAAAACTTTACTGACTAAGCGCTTTCACCCTGGTAGGGCATCTTCAGAGTCTGAAGATGCCCTACCAGGGTGAAAGCGCTTAGTCAGTGAAGTTTTTGTAGCTTTAATAAAAGGTTGGTGGTTTTATCTTGGTAACACCGGTGTGCTTTTTATTGTTACCAATTTATTCTTCTTTGGAGTTTATGGTCTTAATAAAAAGGTTTGTCTAGGAAACGCCTTGGTCACCTTAAGAGATGCAATAGAAGAATCATGATGTCCAGTGAAAATTTGAAACAGTGGCCATCTGGACCTTAACTAAACAATAATTGGAACCTCCAATAAAAAGTTCAGAGAGGAAATCCAGAATTACTGGTAGTGGAGCTGAAAAAGAATCCAATCCCTTTGAGGATGCCCAAACAGAAAATCTTTTCCATTTGCTTTTTATAAGTCTTTTTTGGCAGATTCCCTCCGTGAAGAAATTATGTGGACTACAGGGGAAAAGAGCCTGGCATTTCTGGCTATCGTTAATCGTTAAAATTGCTGTGGTGAGACCTAATGGCAGAGCCCTAAACTGGTAGCAATTGGCTTCCAGCCAGAAATGGAGAAACCTCTTTAATTACCTCTGGATCTTGCTATGATAGTAGTAGGCATCCTGGAGATCAACAGAGCATATGCAATCGTCCTTCCTCCACAGAGGCAGAATGCACTGCATCATGACCATCCAGAATTTTTGTCTGTTTGACATACTGATTTAGACTGCTGAGATCCAATATTGGTCTGAAGTCTCCTGTCTCTTTTGGAACAAAAAGAACCTAGAATAGACTCCAGATTCTAACTGGGCTGGGGGACCAGTTAGATGACTCTTGATTAGCAAGTTTTGATACCACTGTTGCTGTGGATTCCAACTGATTGGGTGGAATATCTGGAAGCTTTAATTTTTTTCTTTGGGGAAGCCAAAAAGAGTATTCTATAACCTCTGGTGATAATCCTTTAACACCCATGAACCAAAACTTATACTTTGCCAGAGTAAAGGGTTTAAGGGGAAGCATCCCCTAAATGCCTCCAGAGTGCAGCAGTCGAGCAAGCACTCGGGGATGCTGATAACATTTCTAACCGAAGGGCCCATGAGTTTTTGCAGTCTGCCCCTGCCTCGTGGGCAGCGTCCAGCAGAACTGCCTCCTCCTCCCCTGCCTCGGGGATGTCTATTCCCAGGAGTGTCCTACTGAAAACCTTGGGACTTTTTGAACCACAATTTCCCACCTCCTCTCTGATTCCTAAAAAAGGGATATTTTAAGTAGAAAAAAAAAAACAGATTCCTGCAGCCAACAAGGTCTTACAATCCCGGTCTGTTCCTAGTAAGCATTTCTTTTACCTTCCAAATAAGGTAGAACAGTCACAGTAGACATTTGTAAAGCATGCCTTGAAGCTATCTGTGAAATCACATAGTTACATCCAGGCATGGCAAAACCTGTGCTAGCTGCTCTTGATGCTACCACCAGCTGAGCAGATAGGCTCATAGCCACATCTGAGTAGAATTGCAGGGTAAATAACTGGGTGTACACACAGTCTTCTGGACATCCATAGGTAAGCTACCCAAAGCAGACTTGATCAGCTCCTCGATAAATTCTTTTTGGAAACATGTTAGGTGTGCTAGACAGTTCAGCACTCGAAGCACAAAGCTCGCTCAAGAATATGTCTATTTCCCCCAGTCTGTCCAATGTCATTGACTCCCTGATTGGAGGGGGGGGGGGTGGACAGAGAAACTTTCTTCCAAGAGTTCCTTTTTTTCTGACTGCTACTACATGCATAGCATCTACCAAGGGGTCGCTTGGACCACTGCTTCCTATCCTTTGGGGCAACTAAAACTGTCTAGCTTTTTGGGAACAGGCCCTGCCACATCAAGGTCCTTCCAAGCCTTCTGAGCAACAAGATCTATTAAGGCATCAAGAGGTGGAACCACCCAGGACAGCGAATAGCCAGACCCAAAAGTATCACGGAACAAAGACTCATCAGGAGGAGTTTGTCGGCTAGTTGTTTCATCATTTCCAAAACCTCTCCAAAGAGATAGTTCTCCAAGATGCATCCCCCAACCCCACATTTATCATCTAAGTCAGTGTCTTCAGTGACAGACTCAGGAGGGGAGTCTGTACACTTCCAATTGCATGTCCTTTTCCTGGGAATGTGCCTCAGGGGCTGTTATGGAGACGGGAGCTCAAACTTCGACCAGTCTTGAAGCTGATTGGGTCTGCCTGTCCCTATTGACCCAAATGACAGGAAGGAGTTACAGGATCGAATGGGAGTCTGGCTGGATCAAAACTCTGTGCACACACCAGCAGCCCTGGTCCAGCCAAAGTCCTATACACAGCCTCAAAAGCAGAGTGTACTAATGGAACAGTGGAAAAAATATCCCTATCAGCAAAGTCAGTAGCTTTCCCAACTCCACAAGAGGTCAACTCCAAAAAGAAACTCCGAGCCGGCTGAAGCACAGAGGGAAAGGGACGGCTCAAAAACCTCACAGTCTACTCCACTATCAGGGCTTTGATTTCAGAACTCTTCCAAACCCAAAGGCAGTAGTGTTGAGGGTTTGTACACATATGCATCAGCTCCAGAAAGGGAGACTGCATTGGAACTAGTATGGATGGTGTTGATGGGCCCAATCCCAGTCCTCTCCTCAGGGATGGCGAGGAGGACCACCAGCTGAATCGGAGTTTTCAGAAAATTTCGTCATTAGGCAGCCGACATCAATTTCAGTTAGGCTTCTGGTGGATCAACCAGACCTCGCAGATGAAGCTATGGATGGAGGTCTTGAAGGTAGCTTTTGAAGTATCGGGGAATGAAGTCTGCGGCTGTTCAGCCCCACAGAAAGAATATTTCCGGTACGGAGTTCGGATCCTGGTTACAGTTGGATCAGACTGCCTTGACAACTTGATAGACCTGGAATAACCACATGGATCCAGAGACCTTTTATTTGGTTTCCCTGCCCTTTCTTTTCAATCTGTTTTTCTTTAGGTTTCTCTCTAGATTTCTCTTTCTTTTCTTTAGCTCATTCTCTCCATTTTTCTCTCTTTTTCTCAGAAGAAGAGGTGGAAGGTACCTTGGATCCACTGGACATGCTGCATCCTCTGTCCGAGGGGAAGAACTCACTTAGGTTTTTCCCTTCTGCCTTGAAGAACTCTGATGCTGAAGGCAGCACAGATAGTGCAGTTATCCTACAAGTGGGAAGGATCTAGGTAATAAACACACAAGGAAAGGGGGTCTTGGAGGCTATCTTGTGTTTATAGGTTTAACAATTTTAGTAACCAGTAGACTTTGCAGACATCAGAATAACTTCAAAAACCAAGAAAAATTATAATACAGTACCAGCAACTACTCTGAAGCCTATGAAATGAATATGTATATGATGACGATGATGATATGATAACCTTATAGTCTTATAAAGATCTATATTAAAGTCAGTATAATTAAAAATTATTTACTCACCATACTAGGCATCTGTGATGCCCATTTTTTCATCCTCAACCCATAGGTCCAGATCCTATCCTTGAGTCTGACTCGGCTGCACACTCCATACTTTGGATCCAACTTTTGAGCTCCTCCCTCTACCCACTCTGCCTTAGTCTGTCCCCATTACCTCTGATCGGGTTTGTTGCTATAAAGCCCATATAGCCAGCCATAGACAGAAGAGGCTGACAGAAAACAGGAAGTGCTCAAACCCAGAACTGTAGTTTCCACACTACAGTCCAATAGGTCTCTCCAGAATATGAAGGATGGAGAAAGGATGAGAGGGAAATTGAGGAAGAATGAAAATGTACAACACAGACTCCTAGTTATGGTGAGAACAAGTTTTAAATCTGATGTTGTCCTTTTAATTTCTTCAACCCATGGGACAGTGTCCCCAGCTATGTTGATCTTAAGTGGCCCTCATGGGAGGATGTTTCGGACTATTGCTGAACCAATGGCAGTTCTGTTTCTAGAAATATCCAATTTGTAATGAGTAACAAAGGTATGAGCATTGGACCATGTGGATGCAGTGCAGATATCAATAGATGTTCCTGACCAAAAGGCAGATGAAGCAGCCACAGATCTTTTTGAATAAGCCTTGGGTGAATTGGGTAAGGCAGTACCTTGTTAAGAACAGATCCACAAAACAGTCTGTAAGCTATTTGGCTAAACAGACTTTAGAATCTGAATACCCCAGTATCTTTGGTGAAAAGGAGACAAATAATTGATCTGATTTTCTGATTTGTTTTGTCCTGTAAAGATAAAAGCATAATTGACTGTATACGTCAAGGAGATGAAGCACATATTCTCCTTTATTCGAAGAAGTTTAAAAGAAGACAGGTAAATGAATGGATTGGTTGTTACTTTTAGACACCACTTTGGGTAAAAAGGAACTGTTTGTCTGTAAGGTAAAAAGAAGTTATGTCTTACCATAACGTTACATCTGTATTGTTGATCCTCGTTCAGTCATTACGCATGGGTATCGGTTCCGACCTCGGAACCGAGCTGGCCATTTTCCAAGCTCGCATCAGCTTCAAACTCTCGAGCTAAACTCTTACCCACAATCCCCCTCTCCCTGTTACCTCAGATTGAGTTTGCAAGTCAAAAGAAGGTAGAGGGCTACCACTGGTCACATAACCTAAGAGAACAGGACAGTGAAATCCACTAGAAACCACAAGAGGGGGAAGGAGGGAGGGTCGTAATGACTGAACGAGGATCAACAATACAGATGGAACGTTATGGTAAGACATAACTTCTTTATCTGATATTGTTAATCCTCGTTCATTCCTTACGCATGGGACAGAGTCCCCAGCTACCTCTATTCCTGGAAGGCTCTCATGGAAGGACATTCCTGAGCACCATAGAACCGAAAGATGCTCTTCCCCTGAAGGCCAAATCCAATTTGTAATGACTGATTAAGGTACGAGGCGTAGCCCAAGTTGCAGCTGCACAGATGTCATGTAAAGAAGCTCTGGCATGGAAGGCAGCAGAAGTTGCCACTGACCTTGATGAATGAGCTTTCATGGTAGTAGGTAACGAGATATTACGGTCACACATTCCTTCAACCATCTAGCTAATGGGACCTTAGCAACAGCTGATCCTAATCTAGGTCCAGAAAAGGCCAAAAATAACTGGTCAGATTTACGAAAGGACCTAGTCCTGTTCAAGTAAAAACGGATTTGCCTGTGGATATCTAGGGTATGTAGGCAATCCTCTCCTCTGTTCGAATGATTGGGAAAGAAAACTGGCAAGTCAATGGCTTGATTAATGGACATTTCAGAGATCACTTTTGGCAGAAAGGATGGATTAGTTCTGAGAGACACTATCTCTATGAAAAATCAAGTATGGACTCTTGATACATAAAGCTTGAAGCTCCGAAATACGTCTGGCAGAAGTAATGGCGACCAAAAACAAGGTTTTCCATGACAAATGCTTGAGGTCGCAAGAAGAGGCTGGTTTGAAGGGTGGCAATGTCAGAGCTTGTAGAACTAATGATGGTTGAATAGGTTCTCTAAAAGGTGGCTTCAGATGATTCACACCTTTTATGAAAGTCTTGCACAATTTGTGGGACATAAGAGAGGAATCTTGAACACCCTCATGAAAATTAGAAATTGCAGCCAAATGAACTCTAATGGTAGAGGCCGATAGACCCGATTGGAAAAGGTCAGCCAGATAAGTCTAGTATTATCGATACTGGTGCTGAGAAGGGATCTACTTGTTTATCTTTCAGCCAACAGGTAAATCTTTTCCACTTGCTCAGATAAGTAATTCTAGTGGAAGACTTATGAGCTGCAATGAGAATGCCACGTACTAGTAAAGAAAAGATCATTCTGCCCAGCGATCAAGTGAATTGGAGTAGACAAGCTGTAAGCTTCAGGCTGTTCAAGCTGGGATGAATCAGATTCTGTGGATGTGAGATCAACTCCGGGGTTGGATGGAGAATCCATGGTCGATCTAGTAGGTGAGGCCAAAGGAAGGGGAACCAAATCTGTCGAGGCCAATATGGTGTTATGAGGATCACACCTTGCTCTTCAACCGACGGGCTTTCTTCATAAACTGGGGAATGAGGGGAAAGGGTGGGAATGCGTAAAAAAGACCCAAGGGCCAATCGGGGAGTAGAGCGTCCCTGAGTGACTGTCCCATTTGTAGTTGGTCGGGGATGCAAAGAGGTCGCAACAAGGATAGCCCCAGCGGTGGAAGATCTCTGCCGCTATCAAGAGATTCAGGGACCACTCGTGAGGTTGAAGAATGCACCTGCTGAGTCTGTCTGCTATCATGTTGGAACTCCCAGGAATGTGCATTGCTAGAAGAAAACAGTTGATAGCCATCGCCCATTGCCATATCCTCATGGCCTCGCAACAAAGGGGGTAAGATTTGGTTCCACCTTGCTTGTTGATGTACCAGACCACCGCCATGTTGTCTGATTGAATTGCAATTGTCCCAGGTGGCAGCAGGGGAAGGAATGCTTGCAACACCAGAAGCACCGCCCTCAGCTCTCGAACATTTATATGCAGATGGGCCTCCAGTTCGGACCAAGTGCCTTGGACTGTCTGTCCCTGACATAACCCTCCCACCCCATCAAGGAGGCATCCGTGGTCACTGTGGCCTCGGGTTGCTGGGGAGAGAAGGGGCGAAACCACCAAATTAAATCCTGTTTGTACATGTGGGCTAAAGAATCATGGCTGAAAAAGGATGCTGAAAGGGATACCATTGGGTGACCAGTAACCATTGTAGAAGCCTCATGTGAAACCAGGCCAGGGGGACAATGGTGATGGAGGCTGCCATGGAACCAAACAGCTGTAGAACAGAGTGAGCCGTGGATTTGAAAGGACTGGAATCAGTTGTTGCTTTATCATTAAAATTCTGTGCTCTGGAATGGCAGCTCTGCAGTACTTTGTGTCTAAGATAACCCCTATGAATTCTGGCGACTGAGATGGGGTGAGATTGGATATTTGCCAGTTTATGGTTATGCTTAGCCTTTGTGCAGCGAGGAGAGAGTATGCCAAGGCTTCTTCCAGTGGATGTCTGGTGGGGGCAGAAATGAGCCAGTCATCTAGGTATGGAAACACCGGAATCCTTGAAGTCGCAAGTGAGCTGTGACAACTGCCATGCACTTTGTGAACACTCTGGGGTCTGTAGAGTCAGAAGGGCAGTACTCTGAACTGGTAGTGACTGGCTCTCGCACAGAAGAGCAGAAATCTTCTTGATGGCCTGTCCTCTTATGTAGTAGTACGCATGTTGAAGATCTATCGAGCACATCCAATCGTCTTTTTCCAAAAGCGGGAGGATAGACTGTATTGTGACCATCCAGAATTTTTGTACACTCACAAACTTGTTCAATACACTGAGATCCAAAATTGGTCTCCAGTCCCCAGTTTTCTTTGGCACCAAAAATAGTCTTGAGTAGAATCCCGATCCTATCTGGTCTGGAGGGACTATTTGGATGACTCTCTTAGCAGCTTTTCTATCTCTAGTGCTGCTTTTTCCCTTTGACTGGGTGGAACGTCGGCAAGGTTTTTTTGAAGGGACAGGAGAAATATCGAAGGGGATATGATAACCTCTGGTTATAATCCTTTGTACCCAAGAATCGGTGGTGATGGTTAGCCAGGCAGAAGGGTACAAGGAGAAATGATCCCAACCACCTCCAGAAGAAAGGAGTTGGGCCGCTCTTCAGGAGCACTGGTAGGGTTGGCCAGGGAAAGAGTCCCTGGAACCCTGGTTACACGGATCCCCTCTGCCCCGAAAGGAGCGTCTAGATTGTGAGTTTCCCCCTCTGCCTCTCGGGGAGAACTCGGCCTGTGTGTCACGGAAAGGACCCTCAGATTTCTTGAACCATATCTACCCACTCTTTTGGTTTCGGGAGAAAGCACGTTGAGGGGAAGAATAACGGACACCTACAGCAGAAAGGGTCTTACCGTCCTGTTCACATCTGGCCTGTGTGCTTTTAACTCTGGGTCCAAACGAAGAGGTCTCAAAGGGAGCATTAAGAAAGGAAGCCTTAAAGGGTTCTGCGAAACTGCACAAGCGCATCCAGGCGTGTCGTCTCAAGACTGCAGCTGAACCCGCTGCTCTAGCTGCTGCTCCTGATGCGCGAGATATCAGTCGCATAGAGGAGTTAGATATCGACTCAATGGTGGCCAGCTGAGAGGCCACTTTGTCATGGACCTCATCAGACATGGCACCAGCCAAGGTTTCGGAGCTCAGAAATCAGATCCCTTTGAAGCCTGGTAAAGTGTGCCATAGAATTCAGGGACCTGATAGTAAAGGTCGCTGATGCAAAGGTGCGTTTCCCTATCCTGTCCAGGGCCCGGAACTCTTTGTTTAGCGGATGGACAGTCTGGCTTTCTTCTTTTGCCACATCCTTTTTTGTTGCGGCCACCACCACAGTATCCACAGGAAGACCTTTTGACCAATGTGGATCAGTAGCAGGAGGAGACAAAATCATATCTGGCCTCCGGGGAATAGCTTCAACAGTGTCAGGAGCCTTCCAAGCACACTGCATAAGCCGGACAAGTTCATCGGCAGGTGGAGTAACCCAGGAGGTAGGGGCCGGGCGTAAAAAGCCTGCAGGAACACAGATTCCTCAGAGGTCGGATTAGAGGACTGCCAGTCACCTCTCTGTTTCAGGATTTCGAGGATATCACCAAAGGATACCTCAGATGATAACCGAGGGGATCCTTCCCCCTCATCAAAATTTGTGTCTTCAGTGAGGGACTCCTCTGTGGAGTCCATGTGTTTCCTGTTACACAAACTTTTCCAGTGGACTTCCTCAGCGGGAGAAGCTGGGGAAGACAGTGGAAAAGGAGTTTCCTGTGGGAATATGTCCTGAGGCCCTTGCACCCGGTGTCTGCTCGGTGCGACTTGTGAAACCAGTGTACCAGAGGAGGGCGGGGGATAGACAGTCCAGTATCGCCAGCAGCAGCAGCAAAAGCCTTCTCCATCAGTTGGAAGGCTGGTCCACCTGAAGCGGAGTGAATGTCCAGGACAGGGGTCACCCCTCCCCTGTGGCTCAGCCTGCCGACCCGGTGTCCCCGGATGGCTGTGGAGCAGCAAACTATGCGTGTTACAACTGACATCCTGGGTCATAGCAAAACTTTCCTGCCATGAAGGCAACTGTGGTTCCTTAGTGAGATCCATAAAGGGAACCGCAGAAGGGGAAGACTGTGCTATATCCATGGACTTTAAAGGCAATGAAGGAGGAGAATAAGAAGGGGTCTTTGGAGATGGGTGATCACCTCCCAAGGAAGGATAGTTCCTGGGGGGTGGGATACCTCTGTTCAAGAGCACCTGATCCACAATACGCAACACATCGTGTTCGGAAGGACTTCTAGTGGACCTCACGTAGACTGAGGGACAAACAGGCCTGTCCACAGAAGAGGCAAACTCGGTGCCTATCTCACCAGCTTGCACCAAGAACAACGGTGCCGAGAGACACTGGACTATGGGTGTCTGCACCGAAGAAGTCATTGGTGCCGAGGTCACGGTCTGCGCCGACACAGGGATCGGTGCAGAAGTGGTTGTTGGTATCGAAACTGGAACTGACAAAACTGGAGTCAACAATAAAGGTGTCTGTTCCAAGTAAGATGTTGGAACCGACGTGGTCAAGGTCTGCACCGACTGAGCGGTCGGTGCCGATACAGTGGTAATAGTCTGAACCGAGGAACCCCTCGGTGCCGATATAGTGAAGGCTGCAGGAGAAGAGAGAAGACTGAGCCGAAGGCCTCAGTGCCGAAGGTCTAGGCATCGAAAGCACTGGGGCTGACTTGAGTGAGCTCCGGGGCCGAAAATGTAGCCTTTTTAGGTTTTTGTTGGCGGGAGTCCCCAGCCGGGGACGAAGGCAAAGATTTAGCCTTGGTAGGAACATCCAAGATTTTCTTATGGGCTCTAGGAGGGGTTGAGGCCTCCGACCCAGAAATAGCCTCTGAAAAGGGAGATTTAAGAAGTCCCTTCAGCAACAACTTGTTTTTCCTTTCCAGCAAAGTTCTATTTTGAAAAATGTTCACAGATAGTACAGGGCGGGTCAACAGATATGTGGGACGCCCCCAAACAATAAACGCACGAGTGTGCATCAGATGTTGGTAGTTTGTGTCCACAATCAGAACACCGTTTAAACCCTGGACTACCTTTCTTATCTGCCATGATAGTAAAAATAGATAGTAGAAAGGGGTACCAGCAATGGTACAAAAGAATACCCAAAGGTATGAAAAAAAGGAAAGATTACCAACTATGGTAAGGGGAGAAATACCTCGCGGTAAAAAAGGTAGAGAAAAGAGAAGAAAACCTCAAGAAAATATGGTCGCTAGATGCGATAGGGTAAGAGACAACGAAATAGAAACTTTTCTGACAGAAAAGTAATATAAATGACTATTATACAACAAATAACTGCACTTGGCTCAAGAGAAGTAGCTTGACACAACCGAATGGCAACGCAGCAAACAAAATCTGTGGTAACAGGGAGAGGGGGGATTGTGGGTAAGAGTTTAGCTCGAGAATTTGAAGCTGACGCGAGCTTGGAAAATGGCCGGCTCGGTTCCAAGGTCAGAACAGATACCCATGCGTAAGGAATGAACGTGGATTAACAATATCAGATCTATCTTTATGGAAAATGACACAAGGGGTTTTTGAGGAAAGAGTCTGGAGTTCAGATATCCTGTTTGCAGAAGTAATGGCTACTAAGAAAACGGCTTTCCATAAAAGGAATTTTAAATCCATTTTCTCAGACAGTTCAAAAGGTTTCTGAGTTAGACCTTGTACCACAACTATCAGATCCCAGGGAAATGAAGGATCCTTTACTGGTGGTCTGAGAAGAAAAATGCCCTTTAGAAATGCTTTGGATAATCTGGACAAACCCAAGGAATAATTTCTCTCCTGTGCAAAAATTAGAAATCTTTGCCATCTGTAGCGCAATCATTGAGAAACTAGCTTCTTCCTTGAAAAGGATTGCTAAAAATTCAAGTACTGCAGAAAATGAAGCAGAGAAGGGGGTCAAGCTCATTATTCAAAGCCCAAAGGGGGAATCTTTTCCATTTGCTCTTGTAAACTTTCTTTGTAGAGTCTTTGTGAAGCCAAAATAATGGTACGTACTGGGGAAAGAAAGCCTGGTCTGTCGAACCATTACGGAAGTGGAAAAAACATGCGGTTAGTTTGACGGCCTGGATATTAGAAGTTGAATCCCTGTTGGGTGAGAGAAGAGATCCAGAGACGTCTCCAGTATCCATGGAGGATAATGGAAGGTGAAACCACAGAAAGGGGAGCCATACCTGTCGAGGTCAGAAGGGGGCAATGAGGATGACAGCTCTTCAGCCAACTTGCTTTCTGCAGAAATTTGGGAATTGGGAAGAGGAGGGTAAGCATAAAGACCAGAAGACCACTCGAACTAGAGCATCTCTCAGTGACTCACCCTGAAGGGAGGATAACAGCAAAGTACCTGCTGCACTTTTGTGGGGAGACTAAAAGAGGTCGCATGGTTGTCCCCAGAGACGGAAGACCCTTTCCGCCACAGACTGAGTGACCACTAGTGAGGCATCAGGATGAACCTTAGTTTGCCCACCAACACGTTGGTTTTCCGCAGAATGTGCGTTGTAACTCGAAAGCGGTCCAAGGAGATCTCCCACTCCCACACTCTCACGGCCTCTTTGTAGAGGGAATAAGATCGGGTTCTTCCTTGTTTGTTGATGTACCAGACCACAGACATGTTGTCTGTCTGAACTGCAATAGTTCCTAGAGGCATCTTGAAATGCCTGCAACATTAGTAGGACTGCTCTCACCTCTAGTATACTGATATGTAGATTGGTCTCTAGGGGAAACCACATAACTTGGACCATCCTTTCCAGGAAATGCCACTACCCACCCCAGATGGGAACTGCCTGTGGTCACTCTGGCCACTGGAGGAGGTAAAACAAAGGATCAGCCTAAATGAATGTCATCCAATTGAATCCACCAGTGAAAGTCATTTGCATAATGGAGTAAGTTTGACTGAAAAGGATAGGGGTTGAAGAACAATGGACCTCTGAATAGCTAGAGTCTAGTGAAAGACATGCAAAGAAAAATGACAAGGGAAGCAAAACAATGGGTGCTGCCATGAACCCTAGTGCTTGAAGAACTGATCTTGTTGGGGGAAATGGATGGGAGATAAGCAGATGAACCTGATTCTCGATCGTGGATATGCAATGAGGTGCTAGTGATGCTACCTGTGTTGGTGTATCCAGAAGTCTATCAATGAACTTCAGGCTCTGGACTGGTGTCAGGTTTGATTTGGTGCAATTTATTGTTATCCTCAGTGACTGACAAATCTGGGGCAAACAGTCCCTGGACTGCAGAAGAAGATGCTTGGAGCGGGGTGATGAGGAGCCAGTCATCCAGATATGGAAACACTTGGAATCCAGAGTCTCAAATGACCAGCCACCATTACCATGCATTTGATGAACAGTCTGGGGGCTTTGGTGAGGTGAAAGGGCAAGGCTCTGAATTGGTAGTGACATGCTTTTAGCTGGGAGCCAAAGTGCCTTTGGGAGGACCTGTATTTTGATGCAATAGTATGCATCCTCAAGATCTATCGAGCACATCCAGTCATCGTCCTGAAAAGTGGCAGAATGAACTGTACAGTTACCATCTGAAACGGACTTCTTCACATAATGATTCAATTTGCTTGGATCCAAAATTGGTCCAAGGCTCCAATTTTCTTGGGCAATAAAAAGAAGCGCAAGTTCCGAATCCTGTTTGGTCTGGTGGGACCTCTTGGATGACTTTCTAGCACCTTTTGAAGCATTTGTGCTGCATCTTTCCCCTGACTGGTGGAACTTCAGGAAGTTTCCTCCTTTTGTGAAAAGGAAGTTAGAAAAATGGAATGAAATAGCCTCTGGATAAGATTTGTATCACCCAGGTATCTTCTGTTATGCTCATACAGGCATCTCGGTGCAGTGATAATCAACCCCCGATTGCCTCCAGAGCTGGACATTTGGGCAGTACTTTAAGATTCTTTTCTAGATAGACCCTTCCAGCACTCCTGAAAACCCTGGTTCTGCGGTTCTCCTCTGCCTCTAGGGCAATGTCTCCCTTTAGAATTTCCTCCTCTGCCTCTGGAGGAATTGTCCCTGCATGAATCTTGGAAATCTCCCCGAGATTTTTGGAACCATATTTTCTTACTGTGCCTCTGATTCCTGGAAAAGGTCTATTGAGAGGTAGAAAACTCGATTCCCATGGCAAACAGTCTTTCCTTATTGTTCCGCTGCACGTAAAAGTCTTTCTTACTGACTGCCCAAATAAGGATGTGCCAGTGAATGGGGTGTTGATGAAGGACATCTTAAAGGGATCCGTAAAGTCGCTTAGTCTCACCCAGGCATGTCTCCTTATGGCTATGTCTAAACCAGCCACTTATGAGGTGCCTTCAAGCTGTGTGTGAAATCAACCTCATTGAAGTGTTTGAAAGAGACAAAAAAGTGTGGCCAGCTGTGAGAATGTTCTTTGAAATCCTCTGCGGACATGGACTCAGTATTTGAAAGCTCTTTCATCAAATCTCTCCGAAGTCTCATGAAGTGTGCCAGGTAATTAAGAGACCTCTAGGCAAATGACACTGAGGCAAAGACTTGCTATCTGAATTTGTCCAACACCCTACACAGCTTGTTTTTTTTCTTTTGTGCAGATGTACAGGGGAGCTCTGTTCTGCTAGCTGGTTCCTAGTGGCTGCCGCCACCACCACCATAGCATCAACTGCGACACCTTTGCTCCAGCAGGGACTATCTTTGGGGGGAGGGGGCTAAGAATTTGTTGGGTCTTTTGGGGATAGGTTCAACTGTATCCAGCTCCTTCCAAGCCCAGTGGAAAACTAATGTGATGAGTTCATCTGTGGACGGGCAACCCAAGACGTAGACAGGCCAGAAACAAAGGTTTTCTAACAATGATTCTTCTGGACAGAGTTTTTCAGAAGATCAGCCACATTTGTTTGAGAATCTCTAAAATGTCTCAGAAGAAGATGTCATCCGGTGGGTGATCTGGGGGACCCTTCATCAAAGTCAGTATCCTCTGTGACAGACTCCATCGGGAAGTCTATGTGCCTCCTCTTGCACATTCCCTTCTGATGTACCTCCTCTGTGGGTTGTTCAGGCGAGGAGTTAGAAGAGAGGGAAACTTCCTCTAGTGGAACCAACTGGCCTCTTGTTGGAACTGGCTGTTCTATGGAGTAGGTCTGATCGACTCAAACCTTGGAGCCAACGAGGCAAAAGGGGTTAGATCCAAAAAATGAAAAGGCGGTTCTCTAGACAGAGAGGAAAAAGCCCTTTCCACAATCTCAAAGGCAAACAGACCTGGAGAAGCTTTGACTAGCCAAGCAAGAGACAAAGCTCAGTAAAGGTAAGATCTCTGATCTATGCCTTGAGGATGGTACCGGACCCAAACTATCTAAGGCCTGAGAAGTAGGGACAGATCCGACAACACTGGAGTCAATCCAGCCCCACAGACCTAACGCCAATGTTTTGGCTCTGGTACCCTTTCCAATCCAACAGTAACAGAGTAAAACTAGTCAAGGATACCTTCTGAAACAAAGAAAACATCTTCAGATCAGACTCCGGACCTCCCAGGGATTTCAGATCCTGCAAAATACAACTGGATAAACTGGAAAAGGAGATAAAAATGGTTTTGGATGCCACAGGAAGACTCACGGAAAACATAGGGAACACAGCTAGTACGATCCCCAATCTGGATCTAAGCTCAGAGAAGTTTTCGCATCATCCTATTCACATCTGCTTCCAATAAGTTTCTGGAGGAAGTAGTGGATTGTGGCCTAGAATGCTTTTTCGGGGTTTCTAGCAATGGAGTTCTCAGAATAGGTGAAATGGGCTAAAATTACATGGTCTGGAGTAAGACTTGTGTGAGGTGCTAGGCTTAGGATCATAGGACCTAGGATCTGAGGAATTATCCGTTGGACTGATCCATATGACAATCAGATCGGAAGCCCTCTGATCAGAGGGTTTCAGATCTGAAGATTGGGTATTTGGATCTGAATGCTGGATCAGATGTTGTTCGGCTCTTGGAAGGTGGCTCCAACAAAGACCTGGGGGACTTCGGCGGGGAACATTTTCTATGCTCCAACGGAGCAGATTTTGAGGTTTTGGATGGGGCTAACCCCCAAAAGTAGATGTAGCAGGAAGAAAACCTTTGAAAATTAACTTATTGCACCAATCAGCCATAGCCCTTGGACAGAATGTTGAACGAATGGTGTCCAAGTAACAAGCTCCAAGACAATATACGCACTCTTTGTGGGCATCTGACTTGGGGATTTTATGCCCACAAGAAGTGCATTTCTTAAAAACTGTCAGTTTATCAGACATGGTAGCAAACAATAAACAGAGCAAATAATATGTTAAACAGTAAGGGAAGAGAGGCTTTTTTTTTTTTTTTTTTTTTAAAGGAAAAATAGAAGAGTTTAATTACCACCAATGGTAATTTACAAGATATACTCTGTACAAAGTGAAAAAGAAATACTGACTATGGTTAAGGATAGACTACTATTTAGAAAATAGTAGAAAGCCCCGTCTGCGAGAGCTAAGAGGGAGAATAGAAATAAAAACAACTAAAGATAATTATTTAGGGAAAAAAGTGGAATTAACTCATGAAAAGCTCTTAATGCTCGAGAGAGGAACCTGTGTCTGTTCACGATGGCAGCAAATGAGATCCGAGGTAATGGGGATAGATTAAAACATTATGGGTACAGGGAGGAGCTCGAGAGTTGGATACAAAGTCTGGAGTATGCGCCCAAGTCGGATCGGAGTCGAACCTATGGGTTGAGGAAGAATGAAAAGGAGAACATCACATCACTATTTTATTAAACTGTTAATCTATGCAAAACAATATGCATCTATGGAATAAACAGAATATTCTATCTAGAGCATTCTCCAAACAATCTATCTAAAGAAGTTACTTAACAAGCCCAAGCACTTAAATATACTAATCCCAAACTAAGAATTATCCTTGGAGAGGGGTAAGCAAAAAATCAAGAAATGACCATCACTTACCATGAAAACAGGTGAAGCTCTTGGGCAAATATGTCTGGTTTAGGCAGCAAACGGGATAGGAGGTAATTCAGCTAGAAAGAGAGAAGTGTGGGTAGAGGGGGAGTCAGAGCTCTCAGATCCAATACTCTGGTATATGGTGCCAAGATCAGATCCAACAACTTATATATTTAATCAGACAGAAACAGATAACACTGGATACACTGGTCAAACATCCTGCCAGTGGCTACAGCTGTAGTTGAATGAGCTCTAACAGAGCCTTGTACTGTTAATGTATCATACCAAAAGGCAAACTAGTAGGCCACCCACTTAGATAAAGTTTTAGTAACAGATTAAACTTTCTCTTTTCAAAACTCACAAAAACCTAGTTGGTTTTCTGAAAATTTTTCAGATGCAATATCTCAAAAAACCTGAGAATATCTCAAAGATTTTAGTAGCTTACCAGCATACTAGCAGTTTGAACTACTTATATGAAATAAATGCAACAACCTTTGCCATAAAATAATTTTATTTTTTTAGACATGCTTTCTTTTTAGAGGGCTAAATAAGGAAGCTTTTACATTAATACTTCCAACTTCTGCTACTTTGCCTGATTTAACAAATACTATAATGTGAACATTTCAAGAGGGGTATTTGATATCCACTAAGGCTGCAGGCCCAAATGGCAACACAGCAAGTTTCTCCAACTGAAGGAGAAAGTCAAATACCGGTCTTCAAAGTAGTCTCAAATAAAATATAATCTGATAAAGCTTTCCTTTGTGTTTACCTGTAATTGTGGTGCAAGCCTGGATCAATTAGTAGGCAAAGAGATGGGGAAACCTGACAGAATGATAAGGCAAGTTTTTGTTCAAAAGGGTGACTGAAAAAGTCCCAAAAGAAATCGTACTGCATAGTTTAGAAGCTTCAGTCCCTCAGAAAAACTCCAGATGACAAATCCTTTCTATATATACAGATAGTGTCCTGTTCCTGTGTCTGTAAGAGTCCTTACAGATATGTAGAACTTGTGGAGAAAACAGTTTACTATGAAGGATTAATATCCTAACCTCCACCACAGGCTGGATTGCCTCTGCCTTGATGCTGACAGTATACCCTGCCAAGGTAGATGCCACGAGGCTGCAAAAAACACCATCAAGAAAAAGTTGTCTTGGCCAGGATGGAACAATACAAATAAAGCAAACCTCGCTCTATATTGCTCCAAGTAAGACTTTCAGGGTCACTGAACTACAAAGAAAAAAAGTGTACCTCAACTTTTGGTCCAATGGGATGCAAAGCACCTTCGGTTTTTGTACTAAACGTTAACAGCAGACTGTTATGGTAAGCAATAAAAAGAAAGCTTCACCTGCAGCAACCCCACATATCTACTACCTAATGAAAATCTATGGATTTCAGCTGCCATTCTAGTCCTAGCTACATCCATTTCCTTAAAGAGTCCACCAGTACATTCTGATTGTCTGGGAGAGCTACAAAAAAAAAAAAAAAAAAAAAAAAAACTAAGTGAAGGATTTGCTACTCCCTTGCTTCATGGTATACTGCATTACCACCATATTACGTATGGATTTATTAACAAATCTAAATAGTCTTGAAAAGCCGGATACTCTCTCAAGACTACCTTCATCACCTTCAGGTAAATATAAAGAGACCTTTCCTAAAGAATCCAGAAACCTTGAACTGACGCTTGGTGTGCTGTTCAACACACTGATGAAAAAGTTTAGGTCTGATCCAATCTTGCAACTGACAAGGGCATCACTTTCTTCAGACTGCAGAACCCCCCAGAAATTACTGAAGAAGTCTAATACAATTTTCAAGGTCCACTGAGGTTTCCTCATTAGTAATCTGGTACTGGGAAGAATTCAGATGTGAAAGGACATACATGTACCACAGAACCTCAGCCCTCTCAAAGACTACGAATCGTTCAAACCATGGGCCCTGATAACTTATTGGCTGCCTGATTATCAGTGCCAAATAAGGACGTTCTAAATCCCTGCTTTAATCTATATCTCTACATTGGTTACTTTCCTGGAGCCTGGCAAATGGACACTGTAATACCATTACACAAGCGTGGCCTAACCATAGTGCCAGGTAACTATAGATCCATTAGGTTCGCTAGCCTCATATGTAATGGTATGGAGCGTATCATCTCAGACCTTAATCAAGACACTGAAAATTTCTTAACCCTGGACTCTTATCAATTTGACTTGGTCAAAGAAGGTCCTGTCTCTTTAACCCAATTCATTTCTTTGAAAAAAGTAACCAAAGCAGCAGATAGTAGTTAAGCACTGCATGCAGCATATATAAACCTGACCAAAGGCCTTTGAAACTATTCACCATGCAGGCATTGACAGACTTGCAAATCTGAATACAAATCTTTACATTGTGCAGTGGATAACTAACTGGCTGTCTGACAGAACCTTTGTGGTTAGAATCGTAGTGGCACTTCTGAAAGAAAACAGCTATGTACCACAAGGCTCAGTTTTGGGCCCTCTCCTATTTGGCATCTATTTCTCAGAACTTCAGGCCAGCACTCAGACTATGGTTAACTACATTTGCAGTTGACCGTAAATAGAGTGTTATTAGATAGTCAGGTAACTTTCAATTGCTCTAACGTGGGTTAGACCATGTTATTAATTGGTGCAAGAACAATGGTCTCAAATTAAATGTTTAAAAAAAGTAGCATAGTTTATTTTGGTAAACATAACAGTTTCATGTACTATATAGGGGACACATCCTTCCAATCAGGGCACTGTTATAAGGGATCTAAGCATTCCTGCTAAATTCTTATTTGATCGTGTCTCCACAGAAATTTGGAAAGCTTTTTCATTTCCAAAGTTACCACCACTAGATCTACAGAAGTGTTAAGTCCACTTTACTTGTATCTTTATAGGCTATTATTGAATATAATCTTTTGGCATGTATTTGTCCAAACATATCACAATTTTTTTGAGGCCACTGATCTTTTTAGTTATGAATCTCCAAGTTTTCTCAACTTATTAGGACAGACTGTCAGCCCTTTTCTCTGTATGAATCTCTTACAGATTCCTCCATAGAGATCTGTGTCTAGCCTTTCAGGACATAAAAGATCCAACTATTTGGCCCTCTATCCCTTTGCAAAAGGCACAGTTGTGCAAGTAAGCTTACCGTAACAGTAGACATTTGAATGAACACTGCTGCAGTACTCTTAGCTATATGGATTATATCTTGCCAAACATACAACAGCCGGACAGTTTCCAAAGCTTCAGGGCAACTTCAATACACCCAAACTGTCAGGCAGCTTGAGCAGAGCTGACTAAAAGACAAGTTTGGGTGTCAAGCCCTTCAGAGCTTTCCAAACAGGGAGGGGAAGCGGAGCCCTACAATGACAATGCTAGCAAGAACAAAAAAATAAGCACACACTGGCATAAACATACCAAAAAAAAAAAACAAGGGGGGCAACAAGGGAGCAGTTACTGCGGCAGTCATCATTCAAGTATCTATCGGTATAAGTTTACTTACACAACTGCATTCTGTTCATCACACTGATCACTACTGTAGTAGCCTTATCTACAAGGGTAGATCACACTAGCTAACTAAATTTGTGAGGTGGAAGGAGAAGAGTCCAGGAGCCCATGGAGTATGCTCCTTGCAAAGCCAGATCTAGACCTAGAAGTAAATAAAGCTTATACAAAGCATGTATAGAGGACCAGGTTGCTGCTTCTAGAATACTTGTACAATCCAACCCTTTCCCAAAAAGCCCTTGATGAAACAAAGACCCTGGTGAAGTAGGTTTTGACCATACCTGGAATAGTTTTGTTGTGGTGAGGATAACTAAAGGTAATAGCCTTGGACAACTATTTTGAAATAGTCTGTTTTGACACAAGCTTATCTTCACAATTAGACAACAATTGATCTGAAGATCTAATAGTTTTAGTTCTGTCGAGATAGTACTAGAGTTGTCTGTGGGCATCCAAGATATGGAGTATCCCTTCTCCCTTCTCCCTCATTTCTGTATTCAAGAAAGAAAACAGGGAGATGGATAGTTTGGCTTAAAGTAAACTTGGATATTATTTTAGGGAAAAAATAGATTAGTCCTCAAAGAAACCCTATACCTTTGGAAAATGAAGTAGGGTTGACTACAATAAGAGCTTGCAATTTAGACACTCTTCTTGCAGAGGTCAGAGCAATCAGTAAAAACTTTTCTATGTTAAAAACCTCAAGACAGCCAGATTAGCTGGTTCAAATGGAGCATTAGCTTCTCTAAGACAAAATTAGGATCCCAAAGAGGGGCTGTACATAAGAGTCCCGTGTCTTTAAGAAGCATATCAAGGACTGAACGTGCACATATAAATACCAGGGCACATGCTATTCCCAGTGCCATTTTGAGAGTGCAGCCAGAGAGTGAGCATATACATGACTGCAGCAGTTAGTCTGTATATAAATTAATTATATAAGTTACTCAAGTTAAAGTTAGTAAACTTTTATCGTGATGCGTTTGTGTATAATAAAGCTGCTTGAACAGAAGCCACGAAGACTCTTCTATTGTGTCCAAAGTAGGAGAGCGACAGGGGCCAAAACTTTTCTTGGAGGCTTCTTATGCAAAACCTCTTTCAAAAATATTTTAACACAAGACTGCACTGAAAGAGGAGGATCCAAAAGCAGACATACTGAAATGGACGATAAATGAACTTTGATAAAGGAGGAACAAAGGTCATACAGTAGTAACTAGCACAAATATTGTAAAACCAGAGAACTAGTCCTGAATGAGTGTTGGTTATACTATTAGCACAAACTAGAAAACCTTTTCCATTTGCTAATATACAATTTTCTAGTAGCAGGTTTTCTTGTCTCCATTAGTACCTGCTGCACGTCCTCAGTAAAGAGGTGCCTAAAAGGAATTAAGACCCTACCATCCAAGCAGTCAAGCTGATTGGTGTCAGGGTGTATCAAACACCCTGTTCTTGTGCAAGCAGATCTAGTCTGTGAGGAATCTTGTGGTAATTGCCCCTGACCACTTCCAAAAGAAGGGAGAACCACAGTTGCCTGTACCAGAAGGGAGTCATCACACTGATCTTGGGGGATTCCTTCTGAATCTTCAGAAGTAAAGTGGATATTAGTGGTAGGGGTGGAAAAGCATACATGAACATTCTTATCCAAAGAAAAATAATCTGTCTTACAGGCCTTCCTGCAATAAGTCCTGGAGCAGAATTAGTTCTGGAAGGAGACAAGATCTAGTTGAGGAATTCCCCACAGATAGATCAAATCTTGAAAAACCCCTTATCAAGTTTCTATTTGTAAGGGTGTGCCTTTATCCTACTCAGCTTGTCTGCCGCACAATTTTGCTCTAGTAGAACGTAGGATGCCCAACAACTAAGATTCTACTGTGAAGCTATATCCCAAGCTAACATGACTAGCTTGCAAAGGGGGTACGACCTGGTTCCCACTTGCCTGCTGATGTACTCATGAGTGTGGTATTGACTGAAACACAGATAGATTAAATCTTGAAGAACCCCTTATCGAGTTTCTATTTGTAAGGGTGTGCCCTTATCCTACTCAGCTTGTCTGCCGCACAATTTTGCTCTAGTAGAATGTAGGATGCCCAACAACTAAGATTCTGCTGTGAAGCTATATCCCAAGCTAACATGACTAGCCTGCAAAGGGGGTACGACCTGGTTCCCACTTGCCTGTTGATGTACTCATGAGTGTGGTATTGTCTGAAACAAGTTTGAGACATCTGGGGAACCAAAGATGATTCAGAGAGTAGAGTGCCGTGATCAGGGCAAGCATCTCTTTTGCACTTGTGCTTATGTCTGTTATTGGTGATCCACACATCTTGCACTTTTCCTGGGAGCAATTTCAGGAGGGATAAAAATCCCAAGCATCTGTGGTGACTGTTTTGGAACAGGGAGAGAGAAGGGGAGACCTGTGATTTAGGGATACCCGTTGTCTCCATTGAGTGATTTCTCTTCCTACAAGGACAAGGGGTATTGGTACTGGGACCAGAGAGCCACCTTGGTATCTTTCTCACGTGGGGTCTTGCCAGAGGTATCACGAGAATCATAGATGCCATGAAAAAATCCTGAGGTATTCCCTCACAATGACCAAAGTCAGAGTAAAAAAAAAAGCTCTCTGAACTGTGCTGTCTAGTTGACAACCCAGAAACACAATTCTGCATGGAGTCAAGAAAGACTTTTGAATGTTCTTTTGGAATTCGAGCTTGAATAAGAGATATCTGACCCAAGAAGGAGATTCCAGACACAAAGATTTAGAAAAGATAAGCAATTTATCTAACTATGAATACCTTGTAGCCTGCAATGAGCTATAACTGGAGCTAGATAATTTGTGAACACTCTTGGTGTAGTAGATAGCAAGACACAGAACTGATAATGTGATCCAGACAAAATCTTAAGAAATGCCTGAAGTCTGGATGAATAGGGATAAGCATCTTTTAAATCTAGTGTTACCAGGAAATGTGAATAAGGAAGAAGAGGTAATAGGTTGTGAAATGGCATTTTGAATTTGGGCTCTTTACTAAACCTGTAAGATTTAGAATTGGTGTCAAAGCACATTTTCTTTCTTTCTTTAGCACCAAACACTCTTGAATAAAACCCCGTTCCCATCACTCCTTGGTACAGTATGTGATGGATAGGAGGAAATAACAGTCTGGTATGGAGGATGAGGAATTACCCCCTGGAAAGGAGGAATTTCTTCTCATTGCCATCTGTAATCATGGTGAATGATCTTCAGAATCCATTTGTCTAAAACTGTTGCCAAAGAGAGAAGTGGCGATTAAGACTTCCGGGAAGATGAAAGGGGGTGCCAGGGTGTAAGTGGCGAACAAAGTTTCTGAACCCATTCCCTCTAACAGAGCTCTGCAAGTTTGCACTACAACTTCCAATGGACAGAGCCTAAGCTTTTTGATAAAATCAAATTATGTCCTCACATTTCAAGCAAATGTGCACATCTCTAAAACCACGGGTGTTATTAAAGAGTAAATGGCAAATTTTTAGCTCAATTTATTTTTATACTGATATTATTCTTAAGCTTCTAGCTTTTAAACTGCATTTTATAAGTCATAGTAAATATAATCATTAAGTTTGTAATATTTTGTAAACTTAACAATAATCTCAGCAACCACTCAAGTTACACACGTTCTGTTAGTAGCATTTTGTCCACCTAGCAAAGAGCTTTCATATGAGCCTAAGCAGTTCTGTCTGTGCTACTTGGTTGTTGGAATACTTAGAAAACCATGAAATTTATGACAATACAAATAAATATTATATGATCAACAACTATCTCTCTACTTCTAAGATGCAAGGGTTAAATATTAACATAGTTGTGCTTGCCACTGTGTAAGCTTT
Organism: Protopterus annectens; assembly: GCF_019279795.1. NCBI lineage: Eukaryota > Metazoa > Chordata > Ceratodontiformes > Protopteridae > Protopterus > Protopterus annectens. The sequence continues at coordinate 475,283,446 of NC_056737.1, read as the reverse complement.
AAGATGAAATATTTTAAAATTTTGTATGTAACATGCTTTCGAAATCATTAATGCAGATATGAACAAGCAATATTCAATGCCTAGAGGCATCAGTAGGATGTAACTGTAGAAATGCCTACAGGTTTCACCTGACTGTAATGAGTTAAGCAATCATTCCAACTTAATGGACTGTCTTTGATTTAGGCAGTTTCCAGAGTTGTTCTTGGAACACCCATGCTATTTCTTTTTCTTAAGAAAGTTATGTACTTAACCAGAATGATAAATCTTGTGTTGACTGCTTCTGTCGCTCAACAGATGGGTCGTCAGATCAGAATTCAGCCATTCAAAACCCTGGATCCCAACCTTAGGCTTCTCCCCTAGCCTATAATCCTCTGTAAAGTCCATCATTACCTCAAGCTGAATCTGCCCAAGAGAAATGAGACTTTTAGGCACTTATAATAAACAGGAATAACCATAATGCTATAAATTATACAATAGATTATGGTTGCTCAGAACATGAACTGGAGCTAAAAAGGTGTATTTGAAGGACCTTAAGATAAACCAGTCCAGTCAACCATGATAAAAACAAAGAATTACATAATCAGGCAGTGGGCAGGTGGGAGAGAAGCTGAGAAAGGACAGAACACAACACATGTTATTATGGTAAGTACATAAATTCTGTATCTGATGTCACTTCCATCCATTCAACAGATTAGACAGACTCCCAGCTAATACAAATCTTGAGTGGCTTCATGGAAGGATATTCTGGAAGTTGGCTGAACCAAATGTTACACTGTGCCTGGTCAATAAATCCAATTTATAATGGGATATGAAGGTATGAACATTAGACAAAGTGGCGGCATTACAAATGCCATCAACAGACTCACTGGAAAAGAAGGCTGCAGAGTTTGTCACAGACCTAGTTTGATGAGCTTTAACAGGTTACGGGAAGCCCTCTTTCTTTGTATACATGAGTTATGCAAGCAGACAACGAATTGGATAGGGTGTATTTGGAAACTCCTTCACCCAATTTATTTGCTGAAATGTACACACTGTTGATCAGACTTTCTAAATGTCTTTCATTCACTGTAAAAAAAAAAAAAAAAAAAAAAAAAAAATCAATCTTCTTTTGGCTTTTTCCCGGTTAGGGGCCGCCACAGCGGATCACATGTCCGCTCATGATTGGCAGTGGAGTTTTACAGTGTCGAGTTGCCAGCCCGGCGGCCAACCTTCCACGGAAGGCACACCCACGCACGCACTCACGCCTAGGGCCAATTTAGAGTGTCCAATCCACCTAAAGCATGTCTTTGGGATGTGGGAGGAAACTGGAGCACCCGGAGGAAACCCACGCGACCACAGGGAGGACATGCAGACTCCGCACGGAAGGCACCCCAGCCGAGGATCGAACCGGAGAACCTCTTGCTGTGAGGCGACAACGCTAACCACTACACCACAGTGGCCGCCCTAAAGAAAATAAAAACTAAAAAATAAAAATAAAAAATCGAAGCCGCCTATAAACATCCAGTAACTATAGCATGTATTTCTCCTTAGTTAGAAATTTTCAGGAAGAAAACACTGGCAGAATAATGCGTTGATTCAAGATAGTTTTGTTAGCTACCTTTGGTAAAAACAGATTTTCCCTTTGAACCACGTCCTTATGAAAAATAATGTAGTGAGATTTATATGAAAGGGCTTGAAGCTATGACATCCTCTTTGCAGAAGTGACCAAAAACAAGGTTTTCCATGTAAGACAATGAAATTCCACCTTGACTGCAGGTTCAAATGGTGGTAGGAGTTAGTGCTTGAATAAGAATAGTAATATCCCAAGGAGGAGCCGGATCTCTAAGAAGGTCCTGAGAAGCAAAAAACATCTCAAAGAGGCCTTTGATAATTTAAGAGAAGTAATGGGGAGACTGATTTTCTCCAATGTGGAAACTGGAAATAGTGAATAACTGGACTTTAACAGTGGAATAGTGTGCACCATTCTGAATGAGACAGGATAGAATGTCCAAGACTGCTGGAAGTGGTGCCAAAAAGGTATCTTAACTTCTTTCCACAGCCCAAAGACAGAAGCTTTTCTATTTGCTTTTGTAAATCTTCCTAGCAGACTATCTCCTGGAGGAACAAAAAACATGGATAACTTGGAAGGAAATCCTGGACTGACCAGTCATCATTGGAAGTGGAGAAACCAAATGTTTAAAACTTGATTGTTTAAATGTCTGGGGACAGGCAATCCAGATGAGTGAGAAATAAGATCCAGAGTGGAATCCAGTACCCATGGAGGGTGTTTCACATGAGGTCATAGGTAGTGAAACTAAACTGGTTAAGGCCAGAAGGGGGCAATAAGAATTACCTTGATCTTCCTCTGCAATGCCCTCTGAAGAAAAGTTGGGATAAAAGGTGTGGGAGGAAAGGCATAAAGGAGACTAGGAGGCCAGCTGTGGACCAGACTTGTCCCTGGTGACTCTTTCTCTAGGGTAATCAGGATGAAGAACCTACTACATTTGATGTTTTCGTCAGAAGCAAAAAGAATGCAGTATTGTTGGCCCCAGAACCAAAAAAATCTGCTCTGCCACATTCTGATTGTGCGACCACTCATGAGGCAAGAGGATGGATATGCTCAAGCTGACCACTACAATACTGACTTCCCTGGAATGTGCAGTGCTATGAGAAAGTGACTAGAAGATATTACCCATTACCAAACCCTCATGGCCTCTCAACAAAGTGGCTAAATTAGACTCCCCCTTGTTTGTTGATGTAACAAACTATGTGTGTGTAGTCTGTTTGTATAGATATCAGTCATTGTGGAAGGGATTCTTGAAAGGCATGAAACACTAAGAAGACTGTCCTCATCTCTAGAATGTTGATATGGAGAGTGGCCTCGAAAGGGGATAATGCGACTTGGACTGTCTTCCCTGTCCTGCCACCCCATCCCACCCCAACAGGAAGTGTCCGTGGTCACAGTGCTTTGGGCTGCAGGAATTCAAATGTATGATCTTGTAAAGCCATTAGGAATTCAAGCCACCAGCATATGTGAGTTTTGCAAATGTTCATGAGACACATGGGGAAACCACTGGCTATTAGATCACTTTCACTGTTAGGGTCCATTATAGCACTCTCATGGGATATCTGATGAGAACGAAGATAAAAGTTTGCCATCAATCCCAGTAAGAGGAGGACCATTCCTGCCATTGGTTGTGGACATAAAAGGACAATTTAATCATGATTGCTAAGTGTTGATAACCTACGTGGCTTTGCTGTCTGACGGATTATGTCCAAGTGTGACCCAATGAACTCTATCACTTGTACAGGGCAAAATTTTGACTTGTCCAGATTGACTGCGATTCCAAGAACAGAACAAGTTTGGAGTAAGGACTTTCTCGCTCGGATAACTAAATGGCTGGCAGGAGAGGAAATGAGACAGTCATGCAGATATGGGAACAATCAATCTTTGCAGCCTGAGATACTTTGCTCCCTCTGTCATGCATTTGGTGAATACAAGGGGGCCGTGGTTAGAACAAAGGGCAATGCTCTGAAAAGGAAATTACTGGCTCCCAGCCAAAAGCAGACATCTTCTAGACTAAAATAAATAAACAAGTTGACCACGGCTGGTAAATCGAAATATACAATCACTTTCAGCAGAAAATTCAAATATACGTTCACTTTCAGCAAAATGTTCTTTAATAAAAAACAAGAGTAAGCACTTTCACGATCTAAAACAGCTGATCGCTTCTTCAGACTCATTAAAAACAGTTAAAGCATTGTTTTTTAAACCAAATACATCCAATCAAATAATACTTTTCTATGACATCATCTGATTGATTAACTAATTCAAGTGCAACAAATATACAACTAACTACCTTAAATCCTGTTAAAAACAGTTTGAGTATCCTATAATACACATAACATATATATAAAAATCAACACATAAAACAATATCTAACTATTTAATGTTTTAATGGTCTAGATTTTAAAAAAGGTTTCAGAGAGACAGCATTATTCAATCCTGGGGGCTTGTCTGCTTGAAGTAATATAATCCATTTCTGTTCTACTTCTTCTACCCTGTTCTTTATGTCCCACCCTCTATTATTATTACTTATTATTTCTATAACCATGAAGTTGAAAATATGTCTTGTATTCTGTTCTTCTACATGTTTTGCTAAAGCATGTGTGTCTCTTTTGTTTGTTATATCTCTGAGATGTTCAATACATTCTTTCAAGCATCTATTGGTCTTACCTATATAAAAAGCATGACATATAGTGCAAAAAACAAAATAGACTAAATTCTGTGTTCTACAATCAGCGTAGAAATTGACATCGATAGTGAATTCTAAAGTGGGATGTTTATATGTAGATTTATTATATAGGTACTTGCATGCCATACAATTCCTACAGGGAAAAGTCCCTAACCTTTGTGATTGCTTTAGTTGTTTAGTAGATGTTGATTTATAGCAAAGTTGCCTTTTTAAAGATTTTTTATTTTTAAAACAGAAACTAGGTCTGTCTTCTAATACATTCTGTAACTCAGAATCTGAAAATAATATATTCCAATTTTTTTCAATGATATTACAAAACCTTCTAATGTCACTAGAGTAAGTTATGGGAAATCTGACTTTCATATTAGTTGTATCTTGTATATTTCTGTCTTCTATTGTGTCTGAGAAGAAAGGTTTACATCTGCCATCTCTATTATCTACTGTAAATTGAATACTATTATCTATATCTTTTTTATTATAGCCTCTGGCTATGAATTCCTCCTCTAGTATTTTTACTCTATCATTAAGGCCTTCATTCGTATTATACAACCGACTTACTCTCATAAACTGTCCTTTTACAACATTCCTATGTACAAATGTAGGGTGCATGCTCGATTTATGTAAAATATTGTTTCTCCATGTGGGTTTCCTGTACATCCCTGTGGTTATTTCATTTAAGTCTGTCTTTCTTACCAAGACATCCAAAAATTCTATAGAATCCTTAGAATATTGACTTGTAAATCTAAGAAACTCAGTAGTATTATGTAAGTCTATCATTCCTTGCAATTCCTCGGTTGTACCTCCCCACAATAAAACAACATCATCTACAAAACATATGTATCATATAATGTTTTCTGCATACATATTATTTAACACATGTTCATTTTCCCTGGCCGCCAATGCCAAATTGGTGTAGCTGTTGGCACACGCCGTCCCCATCGCTACACCAATTTTCTGTAAATAAAATTTTCCATTGAACATAAAAACATTGTTTTCTAATACGATGTCAAGTAATTCACACATCAAATTGTTTTTTGCATTCTGAAAGACCTGCTTCAAATTCAAAATATCACGTATTCTTTCAATACCCCATTTGTTAGGTATTACTGTAAATAATGAGGTAACATCCATAGTTGCAAACATGTAATCTCTATCTAGATTTCTTGTTTTATTATATAGCAATCTCAAGAATGCTTTAGTGTCCCTTAGTATGGTATCACATAGACTAAGGACTATTTGTAAATTTTTTTCAACATAAATGGAAATGGCTTCCGTTGCCCATCCTTTACTGGAGACTATGGGTCTCATGGGGGGCTGACTAATATGTTTGTGCACTTTGGGTAGGCCATAAATAACAGGAATGGTCGGATATTCTATCTGAAAGTAATCAAATAGCTCTTCTGATATTTGTTTAGTAACCAATAAACCAAATATATAAACAGATACTCTATCTATTATACCTTTTATTTGTCTCTCATTGATTTGAACATAGGTTTCCGTGTCATTTAAAAGTTCCATCATTTTTTCATAATAAAATACTTTATCCATTACAACAATACTGCCCCCCTTGTCAGCAGGCCTTATCTCAATACTGTGAGATTCTCTTAATTGTGTTAATGCTTCGGTTTCTGACCTATTCAAATTATGAAACATAGATGAAGATTTTTAGCATGAACTGCTCTAATTTCATTCTCACAAATATTAGCGAAAGTTTCAACAGTTGGATGAATTTTTGGAACATATACACTAGACTGTTTACAGATTTTTTTCAGTTCTATGAATTCCAGTATTTTTAAAAACAGTTTTCAATGTCAAGGTACGAGAAAATAATTTCAGTTCTTTTAGTACATCTATTAATACTGTTCTTTGTGCCGGAATGAAATTTAAGCTCCTGTTCAAAAGAGAAGTTTGTGCATCAGTTAAACAAAAGCTGGATAGATTAATTACCAAGTCTTTTGATTTCTGCTTCTGGTTGTTATTGTGTTGGAAGCATTCCCCAGTTCCTTCTGTTGTCGCGTTCTCCCTCTCCGATTTTTGCTGCTCGATCTGTCCCTTATAGGTAATGCCTTTTTTAATACAAAGGGAAGAATGGAAGTTTGCGTGGTTTCTCTCTGTTCCAAAAAAAACTGACGAATTAGTTTCATTTTCCACAGTTCTAGTAGTGGAAATCAATGAAGAGGTTTCATTCATGCTTTCGCCGTTTTCAGTAGTGGGCGGTTCTATACCTCCATATCTGGCATTGACGTCAATAGTTTCACCAAGGTCTTTATTTAAAGAAACAGTACCATTTAGATTGAGTGTTTCAGAGACACTCGGTATATTCGTTCTCTCTGCGGTCTCAGTGTTAAAAAGCATTCTCCTGGGCCATGAGAAGACTTCTTTACATTGGAAGTCATTGAGATCATATTGCAACTTCTTCATCTTGGTATTCTGAAGTCTCTTATCATAGCCTTGTATGTTATCAGCTAATTCATCTAATTTACTTCCTATTACCTCTGCAGGGAAGTTGTTCACCAACTTCCCTTGTAGCTTTTTTATCTCATCTGCTAATTCCTTTTCATGAGGTTTAAAAAATTCAATAAGCAGGTGCATATAATCATAACTAAGCTGCAGGTTCAAATTTTGCCATTTCTGAAGTAAATCAGGATATGTTTCTCCGTATGTTGGCATATTTAATACTCTGAGACCTCTTGGTACTATCTTATATTTTAATGATGCCTCTAAGTGAAATCTTTGCCACTGTAACCTTTTAAAATTATACATCTTGTTCTCCAAACTATTGATGTCAATGCCAGATATGGAGATATAGAACCGCCCACTACTGAAAATGGCGAAAGCATGAATGAAACCTCTTCATTGATTTCCACTACTAGAACTGTGGAAAATGAAACTAATTAGTCAGTTTTTTTTGGAACAGAGAGAAACCACGCAAACTTCCATTCTTCCCTTTGTATTAAAAAAGGCATTACCTATAAGGGACAGATCGAGCAGCAAAAATCGGTGAGGGAGAACAAGACAACAGAAGGAACGGGGAAATGCTTCCAACACAATAACAACCAGGAGCAGAAATCAAAAGACTTGGTAATTAATCTATCCAGCTTTTGTTTAACTGATGCACAAACTTCTCTTTTGAACAGGGGCGTAAATTTCATTCCGGCAAAAAGAACAGTATTAACAGATGTACTAAAAGAACTGAAATTATTTTCTCGTACCTTGACATTGAAAACTTTTAGTTATGTACTTACCATAACTTTAGATGTATGGGATTCCATCTCGCCTACATTCTCTACAGATGGGTTCGGAGCCGATCCTCGGCTCCGACTCGGCCGCTATACAATAGAACGCAGTCTCTTATTGGCTGAGTTACCTCATATCCCAGGATGCACCACTACCACTTCCCCAGATCTTGTTTGTCCGCACTCATGCTGATAGAAACATACTATTGTTATAACATTCTCAGGTCTCTCAAGAGAGGAAAGAAGTTCAATTTCGGATCGTCCGGTCTCTCCTGGTCTACGAGGCAGGGGGAAGGAGGGTGGGTTATTAGGAATGTAGGCGAGATGAATCCCATACATCTAAAGTTATGGTAAGTACATAACTAAAAGATGTAATGTGATCCTATCTCGCCTACATTCTCTACAGATGGGACAGCGTCCCTAGCACCTAATTCCTGGGTGGCTCACTGGAAAACACTCCTGAGAACTGTGGAACCGAAGGAAGCTCGACCCCTGGATGCCACATCTAATTTGTAGTGAGAAACAAAGGTGTGTGAAGATGTCCACGTGGCAGCCGCACAAATGTCGCCAATAGAGAGCTTGGAATGAAAAGCTGCCGAAGTGGCCATAGCCCTAGTAGAATGAGCTTTCACTGGAACTATAAGTTCCTTATTTGAGATGAGATAAACATGATTGATGCAGTCCCTGATCCACTTGGCAATAGTGACTTTTGTGACGGCTTTGCCTAATTTATTATCCGAAAGGACACAAACAGTTGATCTGATTTTCGTGCTTTGTGTGTCCTATCCAAATAGAAACGTAATTGTCTGTGCACATCCAAGCAGTGAAAAGTATATTCAGCTCTATTCGAATACTTGGGGAAGAAGACCGGTAGCTCTAGTGATTGTTGTAGACAAAAGTTAGAACAAACCTTTGGTATAAAAGATGGGTTTGGTCTAAGAGATACTCTATCCTTGTGAAATACCAAGTATGGTGGTTTAACACACAGGGCTTGAAGTTCTGAAACTCGTCTGGCTGAAGTAATAGCAACTAGAAGGGCAGTCTTCCAAGAAAGGAATTTTAGATCACAGGTTGCTGCCGGCTCAAAGGGGGATGAGGTTAATGCACCTAATACCACGTTAAGGTCCCACAGAGGTGCAGGTTGAGATATAGGGGGTCGTAGAAGCCAAGCTCCTTTAATAAAGGCTTTGCACAACTTGTTGCTCATTAAAGGAGGTTCCACACTTTCATGAAAATTGGAAATAGCCGCCAATTGTACTTTGATGGTAGACACTGAGCAACCTTGATTGAATAGGGAAGCTAAAAACTTCAGTACTTCTGATACCGAGGCTGTCATCGGGTCTAATCCTCGGAGTTGGGCCCAAATAGCAAACCTCTTCCATTTATTGCTATATATCTTTTTCGTAGAAGTCTTGTGGGCCGAAGACAAGATGTGCATGATTTCAGGGGCAAAGGAATGGCTCTTAATTATGGTTGGAAGAGGAGTAGCCAGGCTGCCAACTTTCAATGAATGGAGGGACTGATGGAGCTGTCCTGACTGATGAGTCAAAAGGTCCGGAACTTGGTCCAGGAACCAAGGACCCTCCAATGCATATCTGTGAAGAAAGGGGAACCAGACTTGTCGAGGCCAGTATGGGGCGATTAATATCATTTTGCCTTCTCAAGCGAATCGCCTTCTGAATCACCTTGGGGAGAAGGGGAACCGGTGGAAAGGCATATAGCAGACCAGAGGGCCAAACGTGGACTAGAGCGTCCTTGGGGATGTCCCCCGGAACTGGGGTCAGAGTGAAGAAGTGTTGGCATTTCGCGTTGAGGGGACTTGCGAAGAGATCGCAACAAGGGACTCCCCATCTCGTGAAAATCTGCGTTACCACTCTGTCGTTCAAGGACCACTCGTGAGGGCAGAGTATAGTTCTGCTCAGTCTGTCGGCTATCACGTTGGATTTCCCCGGAATGTGCGTTGCCACTAGTAAACGCTTGGTAGCAATCGCCCAATCCCATACTTTCATGGCTTCTCTGCAAAGGGGGTAGGACCTGGTTCCTCCTTGCTTGTTTAAGTACCAGACTACCGACATGTTGTCGGATTGAATGGCAATCGTACCCTGGGGGAGGTGATCGTGCAGTGCTTGCAACGCTAAAAGCACCGCCCTCATCTCCAGGATATTTATATGGAGAAGACTCTCGTCGGAGTGCCACGTGCCTTGGACCGACCTGTCCAGATAATGTCCCCCCCACCCTGTCTGGGAGGCATCCGTAGTCAACGTGGCAGAGGGGAGTGGGGGAACGAAGGGTCGCCCTAGATTCAGGTTGGAGGATAGAAGCCACCAACGAAGATCCTGTTTGCACGTGTCTGTGATCAGTATGTGGTGACTGAGGGGAAGGTCTTGATAAGACCACTGGACTGATAGGAGCCACTGAAGTATCCTCATGTGCAACCTTGCCAAGTGGACCAGAAGAATGGTGGCTGCCATGGAGCCCAACAGCTGTAGGACCATTCTTGCTGGAGCACGACGTTTGAGGAGCAGAGCCTGAACCTGAAGCTGGAGCGTCGCTATTCTTTCCGCAGGGAGATAGACTCGCATCTGCCTTGAGTCTATTTCTGCACCAATAAACAGAATACGCTGAGATGGTAGCAATACAGATTTTGACCAATTGAAGGTGATCCCTAAGGAGTTGCCTAGTGTGATAGTGGCTGCTAGGTTTTCCAAGAGTAGATGCCTGGAGGCGGCAGTTAGTAGCCAGTCGTCTAGGTATGGAAACACCTGGAATCCTAGACTTCTCAAGTGAGCAGTCACCACCGCCAAACATTTGGTGAACACCCTGGGGGCTGAGGTGAGACCAAAGGCCAGTGCTCGGAACTGGAAATGACTGTCTCCTAGGCTGAAGCGTAAGTGTCTCCTCGACGCCTGATTTATCAGAATGTGATAGTAGGTGTCGAGATCTATGGAGCACATCCAAACACCTTTCTCCAAAAGCGGGAGAATGGATTGCAAAGTGACCATCCGGAATTTGGACTTTTTTACAAATCGGTTTAGTTTGCTGAGATCCAAAATGGGTCTCAAGTCCCCGGTCTTTTTTGGCACCAAAAAGAATCTTGAGTAAGTCCCTGATCCGGCCTGGTCTGCGGGGACAGGTTGGATGACCCCTTTTTGAAGCAGCTTTGATATTTCGTTGGCTGCATGATCCCATTGACTGGGTGGCGGGTCCGGGATTCTTTGGACTGGTGGAGGGGGTTGAACAAAGGGGATGGTATAACCTCCGGCGATGATTCGAAGCACCCATTGGTCCTGAGTAATATTTTCCCAGGCCTTTAGGTGTTTCGAAAAGCGACCCCCAACTGGCTCCGGAGCTGCACAGTCGGGTACTCCTTCAGGGATGGTGGAAGGAGGAGGAGCCACGAAAGGACTCGCGGTCTCCAGTGTTGTGGGGGCCTCCGCTGCCTCTGGGACGGCGTCTCCCTGAAAAATTTCCCCCTCCTCTGCCTCTAGAAGGGGGATCGCTCTGCTGCGGCGAGTAAGGCTTCTGAGTCTTAAGGAACCACATTTTCCCTCCTCTTCGAGCCTTGGGATAAGGTCTGAAGGGAATGGAAAACCGGGCTCCTACGGCAGTTAAAGTCTTACCCTCCTGTTCGCAGCGAGTCAATGTGTCCTTTACCTTGGGTCCAAACAGTGAGGACCCATCAAAGGGGGCGTCAGCAAAGGAAGACTTAAAGGCCTCCGCAAAGTGACACAGGCGTAGCCAGGCTTGTCTCCGTAGAGCAACACGTGTTCCAGCCGCTCTACTCGCTCCTTTGGCCGCATAAGAAATGAGCCTCATGGACGAGTTAGATAATGAAGACAGGGTAGCCAACTGGGAGTTAACAGTCTGGGTCAACTGCTCAGGTAAGTTACCAGAGAGGGTATCCGAAAGCTCCTTGATCAGATCCCTCTGTAGTCTGGTGAAATGTGTCAGGTAATTCAGAGACCTTAATGTAAAGACCGCTGAAGAAAGGGTACGCTTGCCGTACCGATCCATGCTCCTAGACTCTTTATTAAGAGGATGGACGGACGTCGAAGCCTCTGCCACATCTTGTTGGGTGGCAGATGCCACCACCATAGCATCTACAGCCACGCCTTTCGATAAAAAGTCCTTGTCCGGGGGAGCTGAGAGGAACTTATTGGGGCGAGCTGGCACCTGTTCCACAGAATCCGGGTGTTCCCACGCCCTTCGAGAGATCAAATCCAGAAGCTCATCAAAGGGCGGAGACACCCAGGAGGCGGAGGGCTGAGCCCCGAAGGCCTTGAGGAAAACAGACTCCTCAGCAGAAGGGGGTTTGGACTGCCAGTCGCCTCGCTGCTTGAGGATTTCTAAGATGTCCGCAAAGGAGACATCTTCCGAGGACAACTTTGGGGACCCCTCCGCATCATCGAGGTCGGTGTCCGAAGTGAGAGACTCATCAGGGGAGTCGACGTGTTTCCTCTTACACTGTTTCTTCCTGGGAGGTTCCTCCGAAAGCGTGTCGGAGGGACCTCCAGGAAGAAGGGAACCCCCAATGGGGGTAACCTCAGGCCCAGGGGCTCCGCTGTTGTGAGACAGGGGGATTGCAAAAGCGCCAGTCTCCATGCCCAGGGAAGGTGGTGGTGAAATGGTCGAAGTGGCCACAGAGGATTTGGCCAAGGCACTTCTCATGGCATCGAAGGCTGGACCCCCAGAGTCCTAGGATGGTCCAGCCCCCGAGACCACAACGGCAGTCGGAACCCCTGCAGCCGACGCACCGAGAGGGAGGCTCGGAACCAAAAGGATCGGGCCCGAAGCGTCCCCCCCGGGGCCGACAGAGGAGGTCCGCATACTGAACCCCGACCCGAGGGACGGGGTTGAAGTTAGAGTCGGAACCGACCCGATAACTTCCACCGGTTCCACCAACACCGACTCCAACTGCGCCGAGGCTGTTGGAGGAGGAATCGATGTAGCAGGATACGAGATCGGCTCCAAAGCCAACTGGGCTGGAGCCGAGATTAACTTTGCGAAGACTGGAGACTGGAAAAGCCTTTGAAGCACCCTGTCTAAGTCCGAATCGGACATCCTCGAAGAACGAGAAGAGACCGACCGGGTCCAAGTCGACTTCTCCGCCGGCTCCAAAAGACTGGGGGACCGGCTCCGTAATGGTTCTAGAAGTATCGGCGCCGAGGGAGACTCCACTACTACTGCAATTTCCCTCGGAGCCGATGAGGACTTCGGCACCGAAGGGGAAGAGTCTGAGCGGGCAACCCCCATTGGTTCCGAAGGCAGTGGAGCCGATGAAGGTGACACGCCTCTCGATGCCCGAGCTCTCGACTCCGAAACCAGAGGAGTCGAGGCTGGAGACAACGAGGCAGACCGTTCCGCCCTCGGCTCCGAAGTCCGTGGAGCCGACGGAGAAGCCTGCCGAGACTTTTTTGCTGCCGGATCAGACGGGCTGGTCGGAGCCGAAGGTTTTTTCTTCTTCCTAGAAGGTGAAGAAGAAGAGGAAGATAGGGCTTCCTCAAAAGAAGGGGTAATACGCCCTTTTAAGTTCAATTTATTTTTCCTCTCTTGGAGGACGCGAGAGGAAAAAGCATGGCAAATGCTACAGGACTCCTGAAGATGCTTGGGACCTAAACAATAAACACATAAGGAATGGTCATCTGTTATAGACATTTTATAAAGTACAGTTTTGTACCTACCATAAATGTAGATGTTCGAAGATCCACATTGCTGCAGTCCTAACACTTGGGTAGTCCGCTGTCCCAGTCGGCCCGAATACCAAAGTATATGGCTGACGTCGGTCAAGGCGCATTAGTCTGACGTCAGGACGTCAGGGTACAAATGCGCATGACCGACGTCATATCCTCAGTCTTTTCTTGCCCCAGATGTCAGAAGACCCTAAAAAGATAAGGCTAAAACCAAAAAACACCACACACTCCTGCACCAAATATATATATACAATATATACAAATTTACAAGAGTATAACCTCACCCACAAAACCACCCCTAAACACAGAGGGAAGGAGGGAGGGTATTGGACTGCAGCAATGTGGATCTTCGAACATCTACATTTATGGTAGGTACAAAACTGTACTATGTTCTTCATACCACATTGCTGCAGTCCTAACACTTGGGTAGAATCCCAAAGCAGAGGTAAGGAGGCTGGCAAATCATAAGGAAGCAGGAGCTGACAACATGCCCTGCAAAATAGCTGTGGCAAAACCAGCCCTAGATTTAGAGTAGAGAGGAAGGTGGTAATGCTTAGAGAAAGTATGCACTGAACTCCAAGTAGCTGCCTCCAAAATATCCTTAGTTGCCACCCCTTAGAAATGCTGTTGAAGTGGCAGTAGCCCTAGTGGAATGAGGCCTAATCCCAGCTGGAATCTCCTTGCCATGATGGGAATAACAAAATGCAATGCAAAACCCAATCCACTTAGAAATAGTTTGTTTTGACACAGGCTTGCCCTGAGAACTCAAAGCAAAAGAAACAAACAACTGCTGAGACTGCCTAAAATCCTTAGTCCTGCTTAAATAATAACGCAACTGCCTGTGTACATCTAAAGTGTGCAAAATCTTTTCCCCTTATTTTGGGGATCTGCATAAAAGGTAGGCAAATGAATAGTTTGGTTTAAAGCCACACTAGAAACCACTTTAGGCATAAAGGAAGGATTAGTACGTAAAGATACCCTATCCTTATGAAAAATCAGGAAAGGCTCAACCGCCATAAGGGCCTGCAATTCAGACACCCTTCTTGCAGATGTAATGGCTAACAAAAAAGCAGTCTTCCATGACAAATATTTCAATTCAGCAGTAGCTGCAGGCTCAAAAGGTTGTAGAGTGAGTTTCTCCAACACAAAATTGAGGTCCCAAGCAGGAGTAGGAGCTCTACGTGGGGGTCTTATATTCTTTGCCCCTCTAAGAAATTGCTTGAACAAAGGATGAGAAAACAATGGTGGGTCACAATCATAGTGAGCTGAAATTGCTGCAGCATGAATCTTAATGGAAGAGAAAGACAAACCTTTGTCCAATAACTCAGTAAGATATTGAAGAGCCACACTCAAATTTGGCTCAGAAACATCCAAATCCTTTGCTGCACACCAAAATAAAAATCTCTTCCATTTTCCTGCGTACACTTTCCTTGTACTAGGTCTTCTGGCTTCCATAATCACATTCAAAACTTGCTGAGGAAGCTGAGACCTGCTATGGTTCAAAACAGAATATGCCAAGCTGTTAGATGAAGAGAGTGAAGCTTGACATTGAGCAGATGCCCGTCCTTCTGAGACAATAGGTGTGGAATCAAAGGTAAGGGCCATGGAGGCTTCCTTACCAGACTCCTCAGCAATGGGTACCAGTGCTGCCGAGGCCAATCTGGAGCTATTAAAATCATCCTTGGCTTGTCTTGTCTGACCTTTAGAAGTACCTTTGGGAGGAGAGGCAGAGGTGGAAAGGCATACACATGAAGATTTTTCCAACTGAAAGAAAGAGCATCCACTTTCCAGGCTGTGTGATGAAACCTTTTCGTGCAAAACTTTGGCAGCTGGTGGTTCAGTGGAGAAGCGAACAGATCTATGTCTGGAGTTCCCCATGACACTGTCAATGTCTGAAATACATGAAGATCCAGTTTCCACTCGTGGGGATCCATGATTTGCCTGCTTAACACATCTGCTAAGGAGTTCTGTGCTCCTGGCAGAAACCTTGCTTGAAGATTCAGCTGCAAGCTTAACGCAGTCTCCCACAAAATCATTGCTTGCCTGCATAAGAGGATAAGAATGTGTTCTCCCTTGTTTGTTGATGTACCACATGACAGTTGTGTTGTCTGTTAGAATCAACACCTGCCCTGGAAGAAGTAAATCCTTGAAAGCCAGTAATGCAAACTGGACTGCTAACATCTCCTTCATGTTGATATGTAGATGCTGCAGTCTGGCAGGCCACTTGTCTTGTATCCACTTTCCATTCAGATGAGCTCCCCAAGCTGTGTCTGAGGCATCTGTCGTTAGAATCTGACTCGCCTCTGGCCGGGTCACAGAGAGTCCCTTGTTTAGGTGACATTCCTGAGCCCACCACAAAAATTCCTTTTGAATGCAAGGTATTATTTGAATGACAGTGTCCAAATCCTGGCAGTGCTGTGTCCATACATTTTGAGATACCATTGTAGCTTCCTCATATGCAGTTTGGCATTGGGAAGTACCAGAATACAAGATGCCATGAACCCTAAGGCTTGAAGGACTGTCCTTGCAGTCAGCCCGGACTGATGAGATAGTTGATGGAAGTAAAGAGAAAGATTCTTTTGTTTGTCCGGGGTTAAAAGGCCATCTGGGCTGCTGTATTCAGTCTCACACCCAGAAAGCACATGTCTTGAGAGGGTACTAGACTGGACTTTATTTCGTTCACAGAATACCCTAGGCATCTTAGCACTGCTATCACATATTCCAAATGCTGAAGAAGCACGTCCCTTCCTTGAGCCAGAATCAGGCAATCGTCCAAATAAGGATAGATTTGTATTCCTTTTAGCCTGAAGAAAGCTATCACTGGAGCCAGAACCTTTGTGAATACTCTGGCAGTAGATAAGCCAAAGGGCAATGCAGAGAACTGATAATGAGAATTCCCAGCTCGAAAACGCAGATACTTCCTGCAAATTAGTCTGATAGGAACATGAAGGTAAGCTTCCTTGAGATCCAAAGTTACCATCCAGTGATCTTTGCCCAGCAGAGGTAAAAGCTGTTGTAACGTCAACATTTTGAACTTGGGAATGTCCAGATAAGTGTTGAGGATAGACAGATCCAAAATTGGTCTCCACGTGTTCCCCTTTTTTGGTACTAGGAACAGGCGAGAATAAAATCCTAGGCCCCTTTCTGGCACAGGAACCGCTTGAATGGCCCCCATTTGGAGCAACAGAGAAATTTGCCTTTGAGCCTCTTTCCTTTGTTGAGGAGGAATGTCTGGCATGCCTTTGAAAGGAGGCAAGGTATGGAAATAAAACCTGTAACCGTGGTGAATGATATCCAATACCCATCTGTCTTGGGTAATTAAACTCCAGTTTTCTTTGAAAAGTGCCAACTTTCCTCCCAAAGGTGCTGCCAGACGAGAAGATTCTGGCAGCTGAAAAGGCAGGTCATTGTGTCTGTTTACGAAAGGACTGACCCCTGCCCTCAGCAGAAGACTGAGCAGGAGAACTCCCTGTTCTAGGCCTAAAAGAACCTTGAGCTCTGCCTCTACCACGTCTAGACCTACCCCTAGACTGGGAATCATAAGCAGGATATGTCCACCCCTTGGTAGGCCAATTTCTACTAAACTTCGGAGGCTGAACCTGCAAAAAATCTTTAACAGTCTGCATAGACTTAGCCTTGTCTTCCATTTTCTTTAGAACTGCTTCCACAGGCGAACCAAACAACACATCAGATTGTAAAGGAGCATCTAAAATCCTTGTTTTCACATGCTCAGCTAAATTCTGATCCCTCAACCAGGCGTGCCTGCGAAGAACCGAACCAGTGGCAGCCACCCTCGAAGAGGCCTGCACAGCATCAAAACCACATTGTAAAGAATGCTTACCCACCTGTTCAGAAACATGAACTAAATCCTGCAACTCTTTACACTCAATACCTTCTGCCAAAGCATCTACCTTAGACTTTAATTGTGAAAGGAGATAATTTTGGTATTTCAACATGTGAAACTGACAATTCAAAGCTCTCATGGCCAAAGTGGAAGAAGTATACACTTTCTTTCCCCATCTATCCAAAGCCCTAGCCTCTTTATCTGGAGGAACAGGATTTTTAACAACAGAAGCCTTAACACCTTTAGGCCCCTGTGAAACAGTTTCTGGGTCTGCCCTAGGACTCTTAAAAGATACTTATGAGCTTCAGGCACCCTATAATATCTATCCGGTTTAACTGGAGCAGGAGGCAAAGAGTCAGGGTTCAGAGAAGCCTCTGCAAAACATCCTCTACCACATCTAGAACAGGAGGTATAGCTAAAGGCCTATGCTGGGGTAGAAACAAAAATTCCCTAAGCCTTTTCCTGGAATCAGAGAAATCCTGACCTTCCCATTTAAAATGCTCCCTCATGGAATGAAGAGTCTCTGAAAATGAAAAATCCTCAGGAGGAGAAGCAGAAGGAGTAGAATCATCTACATCAGAATCAGAGTAAGGGGAATACTCCTGCAAGTCTTCAGCCGAAGACTCAGAAGCATCCGAACACTGCTCAAAACTCCCAAGCTCAGGTTCCACCCTAGGCCTCTTATCAGGAGGGGCATAGAACCTCTAATCATTGTAATCAAATCTTCTGCCATCTTAAGCATATGCTTCTTAGGTACAGACCCTGAAGAACTAGGGGTAACTCCTGAAACAAAACCTGGCCTGCCCCTGGGAGAAGCCTTGGAAACAGCAGGAGGGACTAACCACCTTAGGAAGGGAGGGAAGAACAGCTACCTGAGAAGCCCCTTCCGCCTGGCCTACCTCCTGAGAGGTCACATCTTGCAGTAATAAAGTCTCTCCTGGGATTCCAAAGAAATTTCTGGATGAACCCCTGGCTCCACCGAGCCCTCTAAAGAACCGACGTCCGGGACGGACGGTTCTTCCAGCCTAGGCTTTGCTGTTTTGTCCTTGCGCTTTTTGAAGCGGCCGGAGCATCCGACGGCATTTTATAATTACACCGCTTCCCAAAAACTAACCTGGCACAATCTAATCTTCTCTTTATAGTGCGTTTGTTAAATCTAGCACAAGAGCGACAGCCAACAACGTCGTGCTCAGGCCCTAAGCAAGGTATACACAAGGTATGATAATCCCTATGAGGTATCTGTTTCCCATAAGAAATACAGTTATTCACTTTTTCTGACATCCGGTAAAATACTGAGGCAAGAAAAAACCAAAATAATCCCCAACGGGGTACTTAGCCAACTTGGATTCGGTCTGAAACTCCGACTTCGGAAAAAATCTCAGAACGCCAACCTGCACTTGCAAAACTGCTTCTGCATCGGACCATGCGGCAAAAAAGACTGAGGATATGATGTCGGTCATGCGCATTTGTACCCTGACGTCCTGACGTCAGACTAATGCGCCTTGACCGACGTCAGCCATATACTTTGGTATTCGGGCCGACTGGGACAGCGGACTACCCAAGTGTTAGGACTGCAGCAATGTGGTATGAAGAACATCTACATTTAACACATTTTTTAAAACCGGATGGTCTATGTTCTTTAGACATGGTTATAAAACACTAAACACCGACTACAAGAAAAAAAAAAAAAAAATAAGATGGAACAGACAACCTAGGCTCTAACTTAAACGCCTAGGTAGGGCTAGGCCCCTCTAACTTAAACGGGACCGCTAAACACCGACTTAACTAACAAACAAAACACAATTTACCACAAAAAATATATCAAAACCAATCACACAACAACAATAGCTGTTAAAACAGCTTTTGGGTAAGTTTTTACCAAAATTCAGACAGAAAAAATTTCTGACTAGAGATACTTAGCTCAGCCAAGTCCGAGACCACGTCTATGCTGAAAAGCGGCAAACGAGATCTGGGGAAGTGGTAGTGGTGCATCCTGGGATATGAGGTAACTCAGCCAATAAGAGACTGTGTTCTATTGTATAGCGGCCGAGTCGGAGTCGAGGATCGGCTCCGAACCCATCTGTAGAGAATGTAGGCGAGATAGGATCACATTACATCTGTTTTTAAAAATACTGGAATTCATAGAACTGAAAAAATCTTTAAACAACCTAGTGTATATGTTCCAAAAATTCATCCAACTGTTGAAACTTTCACTAATATTTGTGAGAATGAAATTAGAGCAGTTCATGCTAAAAATCTTCCATCTTTGTTTCATAATTTGAATAGGTCAGAAACCGAAGCATTAACACAATTAAGAGAATCTCACAGTATTGAGATAAGGCCTGCTGACAAGGGGGGCAGTATTGTTGTAATGGATAAAGTATTTTATTATGAAAAAATGATGGAACTTTTAAATGACACGGAAACCTATGTTCAAATCAATGAGAGACAAATAAAAGGTATAATAGATAGAGTATCTGTTTATATATTTGATTTACTGGTTATTAAACAAATATCAGAGGAGCTATTTGATTACTTTCAGATAGAATATCCGACCATTCCTGTTATTTATGGCCTACCCAAAGTTCACAAACATATTAGTCAGCCCCCCATGAGACCCATAGTCTCCAGTAAAGGATGGGCAATGGAAGCCATTTCCATTTATGTTGAAAAAAATTTACAAATAGTCCTTAGTCTATGTGACACCATACTAAGGGACACTAAAGCATTCTTGAAATTGCTATATGATAAAACAAGAAATCTAGATAGAGATTACATGTTTGCAACTATGGATGTTACCTCATTATTTACAGTAATACCTAACAAATGGGGTATTGAAAGAATACGTGATATTTTGAATTTGAAGCAGGTCTTTCAGAATGCAAAAACCAATTTGATATGTGAATTACTTGACGTATTAGAAAACAATGTTTTTATGTTCAATGGAAAATTTTATTTACAGAAAATTGGTGTAGCGATGGGGACGGCGTGTGCAAACAGCTACGCCAATTTGCCATTGGCAGCCTGGGAAAATGAACATGTGTTAAATAATAATATGTATGCAGAAAAAATTATATGGTACATACGTTTTGTAGATGATGTTTTTTTTTATTGTGGGGAGGTACAACCGAGGAATTGCAAGGAATGATAGACTTACATAATACTACTGAGTTTCTTAGATTTACAAGTCAATATTCTAAGGATTCTATAGAATTTTTGGATGTCTTGGTAAGAAAGACAGACTTAAATGAAATAACCACAGGGATGTACAGGAAACCCACATGGAGAAACAATATTTTACATAAATTGAGCATGCACCCTACATTTGTACATAGGAATGTTGTAAAAGGACAGTTTATGAGAGTAAGTCGGCTGTATAATACGAATGAAGGCCTTAACGATAGAGTAAAAATACTAGAGGAGGAATTCATAGCCAGAGGCTATAATAAAAAAAGATATAGATAATAGTATTCAATTTACAGTAGATAATAGAGATGGCAGATGTAAACCTTTCTTCTCAGACACAATAGAAGACAGAAATATACATGATACGACTATGACATTAGAAGGTTTTGTAATATCATTGAAAAAATTGGAATATATTATTTTCAGATTGGGTTACAGAATGTATTAGAAGACAGACCTAGTTTCTGTTTTAAAAATAAAAAATCTTTAAAAAGGCAACTTTGCTATAAATCAACATCTAATAAACAACTAAAGCAATCACAAAGGTTAGGGACTTTTCCCTGTAGGAATTGTATGGCATGCAAGTACCTATATAATAAATCTGCATATAAACATCCCACTTTAGAATTCACTATCGATGTCAATTTCTACGCTGATTGTAGAACACAGAATTTAGTCTATTTTGTTTTTTGCGCTATATGTCATGCTTTTTATATAGGTAAGACCAATAGATGCTTGAAAGAACATATTCTTGAACATCTCAGAGATACAACGAACAAGAGAGATACAAATGCTTTAGCAAAACATGTAGAAGAACAGAATACAAGACATATTTTCAACTTCATGGTTATAGAAATAATAAGTAATAATAATAGAGGCGGGGGGACATAAAGAACAGGGTAGAAGAAGTAGAACAGAAATGGATTATATTACTTCAAGCAGACAAGCCCCCAGGATTGAATAATGCTGTCTCTCTGAAACCTTTTTTAAAATCTAGACCATTAAAACATTAAATAGTTAGATATTGTTTTATGGTTTTATGTGTTGATTTTTATATATATGTTATGTGTATTATAGGATACTCAAACTGTTTTTAACAGGATTTAAGGTAGTTAGTTGTATATTTGTTGCACTTGAATTAATCAATCAGATGATGTCATAGAAAAGTATTATTTGATTGGATGTATTTGGTTTAAAAAACAATGCTTTAACTGTTAATGAGTCTGAAGAAGCGATCAGCTGTTTTAGATCGTGAAAGCGCTTACTCTTGTTTTTTATTAAAGAACATTTTGCTGAAAGTGAACGTATATTTGGATTTTCTGCTGAAAGTGAATGTATATTTGAATTTACCAGCCGTGGTCAACTTGTTTATTTATTTTTGTCATTTTCGCTTTAAGGTGTAAACCGGGTGTTAATCCAGTCTTCTGAACTTTTTCTCTGACATCTTTTAGACTACCTGTCCATCTTGATATGGTATTACGCATCTTGAAGGTCTATGAAGCACATCCAATCATTCAGTCTCAGAAGTGGGAGAGTAGACTGAACCGTAACTATCTGGAACTTTGACTGCTTGACATACTGATAGAGATAGCTGAGGTATAATACTGGCATGAGGTTCCGGGTCTTTTTTGGCACTAAAGTATCTTGAGTAAGTTCTGGATCCCAGTTGGTCTGGTGGGATCTCTTGGATAATAATTTTTCTTTAGCAGTTTTTGCACTCCATTGCTTGCTGCTGGTCTTTGAGAGGGTGGAATGTTTGGCAACTTTTTCAAGTTTGTGGAAGGACAGAAATGGAATGCAATAGCCTCTGGTTATTATCCTCTGCATCCAGCTGTCATTTCTGATGAATATTCAAGCTTCGGATGCAAGGACAGGCACTCGTGAATGTATCCAGAGAAAGGCACCCAAGCAACTTTTCAGGAACGCTGATAAGGTTTCTCAATGATGGGACCTCTGAAGCCTTGATTCTGAAGTCCACCTCTGTCTCATGGGTGGCATCCATTGTTAAAACTCACCCTCTGCCTCGGGATGGTCTATCTCCAGGAGTGTCAGGAGAGAACCTTTGTGATTTTCGGTACCATAGTTTCTTTCCCCCCTTTCTGGTTCCTAGAGAAGGACCTCTGATGGGCAGAGAACCGTGTTCTGACTACAGAAAGAGACTTTCCCATCTTGCTCACTTGGATTACATGCATTTGATCGACCAACCGATATCCAAATGCAAAAATGTTAAAAGTAGAATCTTTAGTTAGCAATACTGAGAAGTACCACAGGTCGAATGTCTAAATGCCGAACAAATGCTTAAATTCGGCAATGTGTGGTTCGACATTCCACATGCGAATGTGACATTATTCCCACATTATATAACAGCGTCCTTTCCTACTCTAAACAGGAAAGCGTTCCGGCATGCATTTGATCCACACAGGCGAGTGACATGAAAGTAGTGGGTATTCCAAACATACACAGTATGTAGAAACACCTTGTAATGGTACGGATCATTAGAGCAGGTTTAGCAGAATAGCAGTGTAACTCCAAATCATGTTTACTTTCAGATGGCTGAAAAGGAAAGCATCTCCCATACTCCTGGTACTGTAGGACAGATGTACAACACTTGTCAAAAGCCAGAAGGGGAAAGACTCATTGTTTATAGATGGATACCAGCACTATCACGAGAAATGTGTTGGCCTGAAGCACTACTGGTGCTGCATAAGGAAAAGCAGGGACAAGTGCAAGGGTAGGTGCATCACAGAATTTGGGAGCAATGGACACATTCTCACCAAAAGTAGTGCACATTTCCATGGCCCAGATCCACTACAGTCTGAGGTGTGTCAGGTCAGTGAGCAGATACGCAAAAGGGCTCACAATTCTGTTGAAGACCCTTTCAAAATCGTATCCGAGGTGCTGGCGAGTACATCTACCGCTGCAGTAAATGAATTGCCAAACACCAAAGCACTGAAGGAGACTGCTACTAGATTGAGACACAGGAAGAAGGCTGCCATGTTCCAGGACCTGCAGTACCAGTCTGTCTAGCAAAATGCTACCACTGAAAAATGGAACATTCGTCATAGAACATGGGGGAGGTTGCTGAGCAAGGTGTTCAGATAGTGATACTAACTACAGTGGGTAACCTGAGGCTATTGTGTGCTGCTGACTTTATACTAGCTGATGGTACATTCCCTATCAGTACCAGGGAGTGCAAGCAGGTGTATACGATCCACGGTCCACTAGACCTGTCAGTTAGTAAAAAGGTAGTCCCTTTAGTATATGGCATTCTGACGTGTAAAACTGAGGAATGCTACAAGCAGTTCTGGGCTATGGTGGTAGCACTGTGTGGGAAACATGATTTGTGTTTGACCCAGTGAATGGTCATGTCTGACTTCCAGAGGGGTGCTGTCAATGCCATACTGGCAGCATTGCCGGAGACGCTCACAAAAGGCTGCTGGTTCCACTTCTGACAAATAATTTGAAGGCAGATACAGCGAGTACATCTGGTGAAAGAGTTTGGAACCGATGCAGCCTTTACAGGGTTATGCAAGCAATTGCCTGCCCGCGCGTTTGTCAATCCAACTTATCTCAGTGAGACTTTTGCTGATATTGAGAAGGATTTCCCAGAGTTCGGACAGCAGGTCTGTGTCTTCTTTAAAGAGAACTACCTGATTGGTCGCCCGAGGCGATATAGCATGAGGGGTTATCTGCTGAGGGGCATCCACCCCTTTTTGAGGTCAAATTATGGAACCAGTGTGATACTATTGGTTTGGAATACCCTAGGACACAGAACGCAGTGGAGGGATGGCACAGGCAGTTCAGTAGCCCCATGGGGAAGCAGCAGCTATTCCTGTTGGATGTACTACATGCCATCCAACCTATCATGTGGAAGACCTAATAGCCAGGTGCATATCAGGATTGCCAAGTACACTGAAGAGACGCAGACTGGACATCGAGGAACTTTCCAAAGCCTACTTGACAAACGGGATGACATTACGCCGTGAGGATTTATATCACTACTGGCCCAGCATTGCTCATTTTAATTCACGGTGTGTTAAGGACATGGAGAGCTTTGTAGTTTATTATGCCACAGAGCAGGGGTGTGGAATTGAGGTTTACCTATTTCACAGTGAGTGTTTCCTTTTATCCATGTCATGTGCTGTCATTGTCGCATAAATGAAAAGCAAAAAAAAAAATATGGGATCATGGCATGAAGTCTGTTAAGAACGTATGGTGATACAGTGAGTGTATTCTGCTATCCACGCTAATACTGTCACTTTCGTATGAAGGGAATGGCGAAAACTACTGATGGAGCATGGCATGAAGTATGTTAAGTCTATTAAGGACGTATGGAGGTACAGTCTATCACTTATACTCGTATTGGGGACGAGTGTTACACCGCTATGTGTTGTTTACATCACTGTTGTATGTTTGTGGGTATCTACGTTCTGACTCGTGCTATGGCGGTTATTTCAAATGTCGAATTCGATATTTGCGAATAACACAATTCAGCATTCTCTGATTTCGGATCCATTTTTTTCAACATTTTAATTTGGAATATGTACTATTCGGCCAGGTGCATTTCGACCTTATGCATGTAAACCTGCTCACTTCTGGTTACTCCGTAACTTTGGGTCGAAAAAGTGTTGAGCCGTCAAACATGGCTCTGGAAGAGTAAGCTTTGTATGGGATCAGGATTGGCTCAGAGGACAGAGTTGGATCAAAGGTTTTGGGTGATTTAAGAGCCAGGGATGACAAAGAGGAATATGAACAGTCCAGGAAGCATTTCCTAGATTCCTCATTTTATCTTTGAAGGGTATGTCTCCCTTGGATTTGTTGGCAGGCTGTTTTGATGAAGGGGAAGCTCCAGTACCAGTCTGTTGAGTCTTAGACTTTCTCCTGCGGGGCAGGGAGAGGTCCCTTAAAGATTAATTTTTTTCTTTCTACAACTGCCTAGGTACCAAAGGTAGTGCAAATATCACACTGTTCAGCCAAGTAGGAAGCTCTGAGACAATTAATGCACTTAGAATGTGCATCCAAGTTTGGTATCTTGTGACCACAAACCATATATATTTTTTAAAGCCAGACAGTTTCTCAGACATATTGCTAGTTAAAGAAAAACACTAACATTTTTTTTTTTTTTTTGTAAGGGAAGATGGCTCCAAGGCACAGAGAAACTGAAAAAGGCGAAACTGCAAATGAAGCTGAGTTTAGAGATTTCAGACTATAGATCTTATAGCTATAAAAGGGGAGGTAGGGGATAAGATATCAGATACTACAGAAAAAATTAAAAAAAACTCTTAAATATTTTCCTCACAAAACTTCAACCTATGCCTGAACAAGGAGATCAGAATGTCTTGAATGAGCAAGAAATGAGACTAGAGGTAATGTTAGGCTTTACAGGGGATTACGGGTAAAGGGAGGAGACAGAGCTTAGGATCCCAAGTCTTGAGTGGCCAAAGTCAGATCAGAAGGAACAGATGGAAACAACAAATCATCTGTATACCTTAACATTGGAGAGGCTGTTTCTTTGGTTTTTAACCAAAACTGGATAAGGAGTCAAGAGAATCCCTTGGAAATTTTGGAAAAGGAGAGCTGAAAAATCCTGAAGATTTTCTGTATCAGCTTAACCACTTAATCACCTTTGCATTAGAGGGGCCACAAACTACATCTTTATCCAAAGGAAAATTTAAAACCTCAGTATCATCAGCTGGGAGGTTCTGAGAATGTAGCCATACAAACATCCTCAAAACAGTTTGCGTGGCCAAAGCCCTTAAACAGACACACACACACACACTCTCACACACACACTCACACACACACACACACACACACACACACACACACACACACACACACACACACACACACACACACACACCTATATACGAGTAGTGACTTGAAAAATAGAATTACATTTAGAGATTTTTTTCTCCAAAGAACAAAGTGCAGACATAACATTCCTCACACTTTCACAAATTAGTCAGGACAAACCTTAACATAAGAGCCTGATAATTCAAAATTCTGAAAATCAAAGTTGCAGAAGCATACACTTTCCCCCATACTCATCAATCATTTATCTTAATCACAAATAGCTGGATTGGAATTATGAGTTCAGCAGCAGAAGGATTAAATAAAGCTATAGCTGCTGGATCAGGTTTAAGAAAAGTGTACAAAAACTTAAAAGACTGAGTAGCTTTGCACATCCTATCTGCCATTATAGGAGCAGCTAGCTGTCAGAAAGATTGCAGACAGTAACACAGACATCCTTCAAGGCAGACAAAACTGCAGGAATGGGTGTAGGTTCTGTAAATTCGTTCTGTAACAGCTCTAAGCATTTTCTGAGGGACTGAGAAACCTTGGTGTTCTCCAACAGAAAACACTGGCACATTATACAAACAGTCTCAGAAAAAGGGAAACCCCCACATGGGGAATCAGAAACTGAGCTCTCCTAAGAGACTCAATCAGAAATTTAAAGGAGAAAACCCTGTATTTGTCCTTCCATCCTCCTGTCCAGATTCAGACTCTTGCATCTCTTCAGGAAAGGAAATTTTCTTCTTTCGTTTATCAGCAACCTGAGCCAGACCCAGTAAACTACTCCGGTCTAAGGAAATCCAAGGAGTAGATGCATGCTTAGTTTTCTGCTTCTTTTTAGTAAGAAAAATGGGGCCTACAGTGTTAGTGTCAAGCAGCAGCTTCCACAGGGAGGGGCATGACATTCTGAAAATCAGGGAAGCCTTCACTGTTCCTTCTCCCAGGACCAACAAGTACGACTCTCTCTTGCCCACTGAGGGGACAAACTGCTAACCTGCTGTGGTGGCAAAGGCTGTTTGGTTAACTTGTTCTGTTATTGGAAAAAGGAAGGACCATGGGGCCGAGTTTGTTCCATGATAAAGCCAAAAATGGTGTCGCTTTCCCAGAGAAAACAAACAGGAAATGCCAGTTAAAAAAAAAGTCTTTAAATGTCACTTTTTCCATGACATACACAGTAAAGAGCACTTTAAAACATCATACCAACCCCATAAAGTAAACTAAAGAAATTTTCCACAGAAATAAATGATTTTCGGTTAATTACAACAACTTTTAAACTGACAGGGGAAAAAGAAAACTTCTGTTTAAAAGTATGTCACAGTCTTGTGACAGTCCATTAAAACAAAACTTTCTAGCCTTAAAATAACTTTCTTGAAGAGGAAAGCATAAATAATAAGCAAAATTATTAAATGGAAAGGTTTTATTTATCCTACAGAGACCTTCTGCCCACCAAAAAAAACAGCACAACCAGACAGCTGATCATCAAAAGCCTCAAGAGAGGCAGTAAAGCTCTGAAGGCCTTGGCACCCCAACTTGTCTTTTTGTCAACTCTACTTGAGAGCATGAAAGGTGCAATGAACCTTTGGAAGCTGGCAGCCTGTTATATCCTTGGCAGGATATAACCCATACAGCTAAGGTTATGGCAGCAGTGATCAACACGATGAACATCTTATCATAACAGTAGATGTTCCACTAATCACTGTTGCAGTATTCCAAACTGTTTGGTTATCTCGCCAAATAACCTGGATGTCCGGACAGAGTACAAAAGCAAAAACCTTCTATACAGCCATACACCTAATATATGACCCAAGCCCATGGACGTAACGGTACAAATTTAGATGTAGGAGTGTAAATCCCCAGACTATCTCCAAGCTAGTAAGCCTGTAGAGGACTAGAAGAATACAACTGGTCAGCTAAGAGGGAAATTGGCAGAAAGACAATGATCCCCCTTGGTCCATGAGGAAAAAGAAAGGAAGAAGGAATCAGAGAAGCAAAAAGGTAGAAAGGGAAGGAATACTGCAGCAGTGATCAGTAGGACAGCTACTGGTATGATAAGTTCTTAAACAACTTTACTATGTCCTTCCTTAGATTACAGTTGCAGTATTCCAAACTTTTGGGCAATTCCCAAAGCTTAAGTGTAACGGAAGTAAGAGAATTGTCAAATAATCCAGAGAGGACTGAGCTGGTGAAGGCAGCTCTGCATTTAGAAAAGGCATCCACTCTTCTGTTTGGTGACGGTATGCACAGAAGACCAAGTAGCTAACACTAAATTTGTTGTGGATTCAACCCCCTTGTAAAAAGGCTCCAGTTGAGGTCATTGCTTTAGTAAAATATGCCTTCACTGCAGAACATAAGAATTTGCCATGTAGAGTGTAGCAAAAAAGACTAGATTTACAGATCTAGTTAGTAACAGTTTGCTTTGAAACTGGATTTCCTAGCTTAGAATCTTGGGAAGAGAAAATCTGTCAGGGTTGAGAATATCCTCAGTCTTATCCAAGTAGAATCTTAAGTGGTCTATGCACATCAAGAAAATACAGAATCCTACCTACCCTATTTTGTGAATTAGGGAAGAAAGTGTGAAGCCTTATGGCCTGATAGAGAATTTACTACTTCAGGGAAGATGGAGGGATTGGCTCTTAAAGGCACAGAGTCCTCATGAAAGATGAGAAAGGGAGGGGTTTCCATAAGGACTTGCAACTCGTAGACTTGTCTGGCAGAGGTGAAGACTACCAAACAGGAGTTATGTACTTACCATAACTAGATTTATGTGTTGTACTTTCTCATTCTTCCTCACTGATGCGTTACGGATCAGACTCAGACGCTTTTTCCAGACAGCCAATCCTAGTCTCGAGTTTCTCCCTCTTCCCATAATGCAATGCACTACCTGCAACTCCACAGATCGAGTTTGCTGACTATGTCTACTGATGTACAGAGATAGGACAGTTAAGAAAAGGCCATAACTGACAATGTTAGAACTCAAAGAGCTCTTAATGTTCCATATCCTTCAAGAAAAGATAAAGGCAGGGGATGGCTGGGAGGGAAAGTGAGGAAGCATGAGAAAAACAACACATGACAAGTTATGGTAAGTATATAACTCATGATATGATGTTGCCCTCATTCCTCTTCACTGATGGGTCGAGCCCCCAGCTACACAATTCATGGCAGACCCCCAAAGAAAAGATATGCCAGAGCACAGTCAAAAAAAAAAAAAAACTAAGGAAGATCTATAGGAGAGGAAAGTACAGTTGTGTACACTTACCATAAATGTAGATGTTCGAGTGTATTCAGGGCCAGCCTTAGCTGAAACGGCACCCTAGGCGAAGTATTGCTCTGGCGCCCCTTAAGCCCCACCCACACTGAACTCAAGGAACACCCCTATTTGAGCCACACCCGCTAACTTTGGGATCCTAAAAACAGAGATGGCTAACTTCACGGCACGCATGCAAATGGAGAATAGTTGTGTGACTGCCAAATCATATACCAATGCATTGTACAAGCACGTACACAAATGCATGCATCTCACCATACCCAATAGAACCACAACACTCTCCTCCAAAAAAAGGAAGCCAATCTGGTGGTCCCCTGCCATAAACAAACTCTAACAGAAGGAGGAAACTGATGCAGAATAAGGTGAAGTCACAAGACCGGAAAAACTCCCTTATCTGCCTCAACAAAAAGTTGAGATCCCTCATCAAATCCTCTAAAGCTAGGTATGAAAACAGAATTGCAGCAAATAGTAAAGACAACCACAAGGCCTTCTATACTTATGCAAGAATCTCCATGGTAATACCCAGATTTGCTCTGAGCTACTGCACAATGGTACCTCCTATACTGAGCCATCAGATTCAATGCCAACTTTACCCCCCCCCCCCCAAAGGACTAATCACAATACCAGTAGATTGCCAGGCATCCAGTATTACTGCTGCACAGGTTAAAACAGCACTGTCCAATGCCAAGAATACAGCTTCTATGGGACCTGACAATATCCCTGGTTGTGTTCTACATGAACTACAGAATGAACTGGCACCTCACCTGTGTGCCCTGTTCAAACATAGTAGAAGCTAAAATTCCCACCATCTGGAAAATATCCTATGTAATCCCACTTCACAAAGGAGGCAGCTCTACTGAATTCTCCAATTATAGGCCAATAGCTATACTCTCTCCACTTGCAAAGATTATGGAAAAATGTATTCATAGACAACTCATGCACCACCTAATCCAAAATCGCTTTATGGCAGACACTCAGCATGGCTTCCGTCCTCATCACAGCACTACTTCAGCCCTCCTAGTCTTTACTAACACCATAAACCATAATCGCAACAATAATTATATATCCTCAGCCCTCTTTTTGGATCTTTCCAAGGCATTCGATATGGTTGATCACCAACTTTTAATCCACACCCTGCAAACATTCTGTCTAGATACTGGAGCCCTCCAAAGGTTTCAATCCTACCTGAATGGTCGACAGCAGGCTGTCCTCTGGCAGAACAAACTCTCTAACCTTCTACCTAACACCCTCAGAGTACCACAAGGCTCTATACTAGGGCCCTTGCTGTTCTCCATCTTCATTAACGACCTTTATACTGTCATCCCAAAAGTCAGCTGTATCCAATATGCTGATGACTCTACTCTGATTTGCTCAGCCACATCTTCAGTAGAGTTATGGTCAGCTACCCAGACCACCTTTAATACAACAGAAAACTGGCTTTCTGAACATCGTCTGATCCTAAATCCCAAAAAAACTAAAATGCTGTTATTTTCACCAACACGTAGGTCTACCCCTTTCACCTTTACCATACAATCAAATGATGGCACAATAATCTCCCCTGACCCATCTACAAAACTATTAGGTGTCATCATAGACAATAATCTCAAATTTGACCTACATGTTAACCAAACTATCAAAACCATCAATAAAAAACTAGGGTCACTTTACAGAATAAAAGCCTTCCTAACCCCTCCAGCTAAAATTGCCAAAGCTCGCTCTCACCTTCTTTCAACCCTTCCGTATGCATCCCCTCTACTCTCGAATTTGAACAAGACTGTCCTTAACAAACTCTCAATTTGCTACAACCACATTGCCAGGTTTGCCACTGGGCTGCCTTTTTAGGACACATCATTGCATCAATCTAAATCAGCTTGGTTGGCTTGAACTACCTAGCCTAATCCAGTATAACCAACTGATTATGGCCTATAAAATCCTCTATAATCCGGACAATACTCCTGCACTTAAAAATATTATCACCCCTATAACAATCCTAGACCGCTTTGATCCTCTAACAAACTACTAATTCAGACTAGCAAAATTAATAACACAGCCGGTGATTCTCTCTTTGCAAACTCTAAGTAGATCCTGGAACTCTCTTCCAGCTGATATTACCTTACTTTCCACCTTAGGTCAATTTAAAACTAGACTCAAACAACATTTGTCACTTAACTGGCTATGTCAATGTATCAAGCCAGGCTAACTCGAATGTGTAAAAATCTGTTAACCAGTTTACTGTGTAATTTAATTTAATCCTGACTTGTGCTCAGGACTAACTGTAACCTGTGGAACTTGTTTAACTTGCTTACTTATGTAATCTCTGTAAATAGTCTGTTTGTAATATGTAATGCTGGTATTATGTAATGCTGTATCTGCTTACCCTTGGAGCTTTTCTCCCCGGGCCTCTGCTGAAAATGGACATGCATCAAGTCGGACTATCCCGGTCAACAAATGTAAAATAAAAAAATAAAATAAAATAAAATAAATACAGCCTCATCTCAGGCTTTGTCCCTGCCGAATGGCGCACTGCTTCAGTCATCCCTCTCCACAAAGGAGGAGCGACTACAGACCCTGGGAACTATCGCCCCATTAGCCTGAAGTGTCTAACATGCAAAGCTATAGAACACATAATCATGGACCTAATAAACAAGGATATAGGGAATCTCCAAATACTGGATCCCACACGGTTTGGTTTTTTGAAGGGTAGATCATGCCTGCTCAACTTGGTTGACTTCTTTGAGTCAGTCACCAGACCTTGATCTGGCCAAGACTTTTGATACCATTCCCCAACTCAGGAATCATAGAAAAACTCGCTAAGCTTGGCATCAACCCCTTATAGCACTAGGTGGGTTGCAAACTGGCTCAGACTGCCGATTAGTCACGAGTGGAGTCCCACAGGGTTCGGTCCTGGGTTCTCTCCTGTTTGGTATCTACTTCTCTGTAGTCCAGTCCAACACGAAGGGACTCTGGCTGACAATGTTCGCAAACAGTTGCAAGTTGGGAGCTATTATTAACTCCGCAAGTGATGTTGACATCCTACAGAATGATCTCACTGTGACCAACAACTGGTGTCAGAACCATAGCCTTAAGCTCAATGCCAAAAAATGTGTTATCCCCTTTGGGAAAAACCCGGTTCCCATGAATTACCACACTGATGGTAGTCCACTGAGATCTGGGAACACAGGTTGACAGCAACCTCTCTTTTGATCACCACATTGCCACTGTGGTCAGAAAGTCCTATGCGGCACAGCTCATTACTAAGGGGTTTTGCATGCAAGAAGAAAGAGATCATTGTCTCCCTCTACTCTTCCCTCATTAAGTCAATCATCGAGTACAATGCCCCATTTGGCATGTACCTCACTAGACACCTGCAACAACTGGAGAGGCCGCAAAACGTACCTCACAAAGAGGAGATCCTAGGCCTTAAACACTTGTCCTATATGGAAAGACTAAAAAAACTTCCAACTATTCTCTGTCTCATATCGCCTACTTAGAGGGAATCTCTACTTGACTTACAAAGCCATGTATAGCCCAGCTCTGTTAGAAATGCTACATTTAAAAGAAATCCCAATCCCTCCACACCACACGCTCCAGAGACCTCAAACTCATTATCACAATTAACAGAACATGTTGGAGGGACAGGTTCATAACCCAGAGACTGCCTATGCTACGGAACAGACTTCCCATACATGTCAAGCAGAGCACCTCGCTGACCCTATTCAAGAGAAATCTTGATGAGTGGATGGGAAACAGAAAATTCACCCTGGTGATAACTCCAGTGGCTCTACTCGACAGAGGCACTAGGAACTACGGTCAGGTGGCACTATGCCAGGGTAAACTATATATCATTTAATCCAGGTCATAGAATCCAGTCTTAATTGCTAGCCACCCATCGATGTAAAACTTGGCTGTAGATGGTTGCCACTGTTGAAGTGACACCCCGACCCCATGTGCAAAAATGGCAAAAAGGGGTTGTGGATGTGTGAGTATATGTGTATGTGTGTGTATATATATATATATATATATATATATATATATATATATATATATATATATATATATAACTACCAGCATAGGCATTTTATACAAGTGAACAAGGGTAGACCTAAGTTGCAGTACCATCAAGATAGATGGGTCGGGTGGGCAACATTTCAATGAGTCGTTGATAGTGTTTTTTTCTATCTTTCAAGTTTCAGAAGAGGGTTTTGACTTATTTTACTTTGGGGCCGGGAGATTATCAGGAAACTACATGGGAGGGAAACAGAAAGAATATTGAATTATATATCTCTGATTAAGAATGAAATGTCTGGGGTAATGATAATTCAGTCATTGTTCACTGGAAATTTGATAGCATGCTGGCAACTCAAGTGATATTGAAATCTAAGAATAAGCAGGGTAAGGCAGATAATACACCTTATGACTTTGATGTACCCTAACAGGTGTTTGATACTACACTGTGGAGAGACACTTTATGGGGGTAAGAAAGCTCTGACCAGTAAGTGAGCCTCTTGCTGGTTAAGTGAATGGAGTAGCGGCATAGCAAATCTACCAATGAAACAGCCTTACTGATTAGGTATAGCCAGAATGATACATGTAGGGTTGATAGATGAATTTCCAAATTAGTCAAATTATTAGGCAATGACTGGATAGGGGCTGCATGTCCTCAACTTCCTGCAAATAGACTTTAATGGAATGTAACTGAAAGACTAATTGTATTAGGCTATACATAGGTAAAGAATTTGTATCAAAGCTGGAAAGTGTTTTGCAATACAAGTAAGATTGCATAGTTATGTGTTATGAATGTAGAAAGGGGACTGTTGTTGTTGTGTCTTTTTGGCTTTTCCCAGTTAGGGGTCGCCACAGCGGAACTCCAGTCCGCTAATGATTGGCAGAAGATTTTTACGTGCAGAGTTGCCAGCCCTGACACACAACCTTCAACGAAGGTACACCATTTCACAAATGTCTCCACACAGCAGATGTTTTAGCTGAGAATCGAACGGGACAATGTCTTGCTGCGAGGTGACAACGCTCATATTTTTAATAGTAAATAGTGGTAATACTAGTAAATGATAGTATAAATGCAGTGTTACAATTTTGTGTTGCAACAAATGTTGGAAATGCAACCAGGTGTGATGTTATACTAACTATATACTGAAAGGGAAGAGTATCTTTCTTAAAAAAATCAAGACTGTAGAAATATTGAATAATAAGATCTCACACTGGCATCTAAATGGGTAATGTGCTTTCAATTCAGTAGGATATTAAATAGTTAATATTCAGAAATATCAATCTGTTCCACTTTTGTTTTCCAACTATTTGACTTGTGTATCATCTTTATTGATTTCAGAGCATTGAATGCTGTAAAACCTTTCCTGGAAAGCAAAATGGACAATGTATACAAGGAGATAATATCTGAAAAACACTTAATTTAAAAAAAAAATACCCATACAAAATGAGCAGAGACAAAATAATATCCATTTAAAACCTGCAGCTCAAAAATGTAACCATTTGAAATGGTTAAATTCATTGTAGATGACTTTTATTTTTAAACTAGCTAGCTAAAGATATGTTGTTGTTGTTGCTAGCTAAAGATATGTATTTGTCAAAATAGTGAGGACATATTTAACACAATCTTTATTAATAAAGTTAACAGAGTAAAGCATGTGAGCACTAACAGAAGGCAGATATGCTACAAAATGAATGTTCGATATACCTAAGACACGGCACAGCAACCCAGCACATAGTACTCTGCTCATGAAAAACAAAAATAAAAATAGAGTAATTCAACAAAGATACCCATGTCAGCACTAAAATGAAAGCAGATATAAATGTGCGAACTAGTAAAAGCTGATCTTTGGGTAAATACAAACTACGTATTACATGGCCGGAAAGTTCCAGCAAATGGAACTGCACTTTCGTTCGTGATCACGTAAACTCTACGGTCTGTTGAATAAGGTGCTCGGTAACCATCGGAAAACAAAGCAGTGCATGTCTCCGAAATGAAGAAAGTACAAAAACAAAAATATGCAGCATTCAATAGTACTAAAGTTATCGCTTTTAACATGTTCAAGAAAGGCAGCATGTACCATCCACATATAACTCCTCAAAAATAATAATTCGCTAAACCGAGTTAATGCAAAAAATTTGTTACATTTCCCCCAAGCTACTTGGCCTAAACATCTCTGAACTAACGAAGAAATAAAAAGCTCCCAGCCTAACTTGCACTTTGCTATGGGGATACACCCCCATGTCTACTACTTCAACTGATGGACCGGTGGAATTGATATCACCCCAGTGCCCCTCTTCTAACCTCTTTCTGCAGTGTATTAACATGAAAGCATAGAGTTAGAAGCATGAGCAGCTGTACGGCACTTGTAAGCCGATTCGCTTGTAAACTTTAAATATAAACCTGATGTAACTCCACACTGAAAATTAAGTTGAGAAGGTACCTGACAAAGTTCAGGTACTTTTACAACTTAATTTTTAACAGCGGAGCTAAAACTTTACTTCAAAGTTACCGGCGCTTGTGGAAGGCACTCGGGTAAAACAGCATAGCTTTTCAAGCGTCTCAGAGAGCACTCGGATGTAAGCTCAAAGGCGCCCTGAGAAGATACTCAGAGTTAATGAGTTAAAAAAAATTTAAAAACAACTAAAAAAGCTTTACAAATAGATAAAAAATTCACCCGATTTGACAACCCTAGTATGTAGCAGGATTTCGCTTTACAAACTAGGAATTAATTTGACCACCACCCCTACCTGATGGGCATCTAGCTGCTCATAAATATCGTCAGCTTATTACCCATTGTAAGCTCGTGGTTTCTGTGACTGTGAGTGCATTACAGAAGTGGGGGAGGGTGCAAGGCTACAATGGGGCCGGGCGCAATGCTGGCAAGTGAAGATTGGGGCCGGGCACAATGCTGACAAGTGATACAAATGAAAAGTGAAATTGCGCCCTTTCTAATGCCGGCCTTTACGGCGCACTAGGCGGTCGCCTAGTTCACCTATGCCTAAGGCCAGCCGTGAGTCTATTCACTATTGCAGTCATCACATATGGGTTATCCCTGCCAGTGTAGCCCTCGGCCGGCCCAAATACCAGAGGCTTAGTATTTCTGCGTCGGTTGCTGTCGCTTGAGGACTGACGGCATGTCGTCAGTAGTATAAAGTAAGGCAGCCGATGCCATTACATCAGTTTTTCTTGCCCTAACCTGTCAGGAGCCCGCAAAGTAAGAGGCCAGGTTCTGGTGGACGAACCTCACCTGTGGAAAATAAATACCAATATGTCCCTTGTAAGGAAAGAAAGAGAATAAAGGGGGATGGAGGGAGGGAAACCAGGACTGCAACAGTGAATACACTCCAACATCTACATTTATGTTAAGTGTACACAACTGTACTATGTTCTTCATTTTTCACTGTTGCAGTCATCACATTTGGGTAGATTCCCAAAGCTGAGGAAATGGGTGGAAGCAGTCAAGGAAACTAGGGGCTGGCTAGGATGCCCCAAGACTGCAGAGGCAAATCCTGCCTTAGATTTGGAGAAGAGAGACAGGTGGTAATGCTTGGTAAAACAGATGTCCAGGTGGCAGCCTCAAGAATGCCCTGGTAGGGACACCTCTTAGGAAAACTGCAGAGGTGGAGGCTGCTCTGGTGGAGTGTGTCCTGACCCCCCTTGGGGGGAGACTTTCCATGTTGTTTGTATCAGAAATGGATGCAGTATGCTATCCATCTGGAAATGGTTTGCTTGGAGATGGCTTTTCATTCAACCCCTGTAGCAAAGCTAACCAGCAATTGATCAGACTTTTTGAAGGATTTAGTCCTGTCTAGATAAAATCTGAGCAGTCTGTGCACATCTAGAGAGTAAAAAATCCTTTCCCCCTTGTTCTGGGGATTAGGAAAGAAGGTGGGCAGATGAATGGATTGGTTGAGAGCCACACTGGACAGGACCTTGGGCATTAAGGATGGGTTAGTTCTGAGGGATACCCTGTCTGCATGGAACATGATGAAGGGTTCCACAGTCATGAGTGCTTGCAGCTCAGAGACTGTTCTGGCTGAAGTGATGGCCAGAAGGAAAGCCGTCTTCCAGGACAGAAATTTTAGCTCTGCAGAAGAAGCTGGTTCGAAAGGGGGCAGGGTGAGCTTTTCCAAAACAAATTTAAGGTCCCAAGCTGGCATTGGTGCGCAGCCCCTCTGAGGAACTGTTTGATCAAAGGGTGTGAGGAAAGGGGCTGCTCAGTGGGAAAATGTGCAGAAATAGCATAGGCATGAATTTTTATAGAGGAGAACGAGACACCACTGTGTAGTAGGTCAGCCAAGTAATCCAGGATGAGAGGGACGTAGGGCTGTGCCATACTGGCTCCCTTAGCCTGGATCCAGGTGCAGAACCTTTTCCATTTATCTGAATAAAACTTTCTGGTGCTATGGCGTCTGCCCTCATGGATAACATCGAGAACCTGTTTACTTAGAATGGCAGATTGGTTGGGGTAAGGGAATAAGCCAAGCTGCCAAATTGAGTGTCTACAATTTGAGATGCATGAAATAGAAGTTATGTCCTTACCATAACGTTCCATGTGGAGTGTTCATCTCGCCTTTTGTTCTTACACATGGGTTCGGAGCCGATCCTCGGCTCCGTGTCGGCCGCTTGCAAGCTCTGCATCGAGAAGAAGCTCGAGACAATCTAGTACCCACAATCCCCCTCTGCCTTTACCTCAGATCTAGTTTGCAAGCAAACTAGAAGTCAGAGAGAGCACACTCATGCTTACATCACATATGCACAGAACTAAGAGTCTATATATAAAGATATATACACATATACAGATATATATACATGTGAACTATATACACAACAACTGCAATGCAGAAGCAGAATGCCCCAGGCCAGGCACCAAAACTGAACGTTCTTCCTAAGGGCGGGCGGGTGGGAATGTAAGAACAAAAGGCGAGATGAACACTCCACATGGAACGTTATGGTAAAGACATAACTTCTATATGTGATAGTGTTCAATCTCGCCGTTTGTTCTTACACATGGGTAGCGTCCCTAGCTCCTTGTTCCTGAGGAACTCACGGAAGGACGTTCTTGAGCACAGTGGAACCAAAGGTTGCTCTGTCCCTAGAAACCTTGTCTACCTTATAATGAGAAATGAATGTATGTGGCTTAGACCAAGTAGCAGCCGCACAAATAGCGTCTAGTGGTAGGCGAGCTGCATGAGCCAGGGATGTAGACACTGACCTTGTTGAATGTCCTTTGGGTTTGTGCAAAAGAGTTTGATTTGAAGAATCATAGACATAGATGATACAATCCGTTAACCACTTAGAAAGAGTTCTTTTGGTAACCGCTACTCCTTTTCTGTTATCAGCAAAGGCTACAAAAAGTTGATCAGTTTTTCTGTGATCTTTTGTTCTATCCAAGTAAAACCTTAGCTGTCTGTGAACATCTAATTTGTGCAACATATACTCCATTTTGTTGGAGTGATTCTTGAAAAAAGTGGGTAATTCAATGGACTGATTAATATTATTAATAGAACAAACTTTAGGAAGGAAGGATGAATTAGTGCGAAGAGAAACTCTGTCAGAGTGAAAGATCAAGTAAGGTTGCTTAATGGAGAGAGCTTGAAGTTCAGACACTCGCCTAGCGGATGTAATGGCTACCAAAAAGAGAGTCTTCCATGACAAAAATTTCAATGGGCAAGAGGAAGCTGGTTCAAAGGGGGGCAGCATTAACTTAGATAACAATACGTTTAGACTCCAAGGAGACGTAGGAGATCTAATTGGTGGTCTAATATGAAAAGCCCCTTTTAAAAAGGCTTTACAAAGTCTGTGGGCCATAACAGGAGCCCCACATTCTTCCACATGGAAATTAGAAATGGCAGCCAATTGAACTCTTAATGTGGCAGGAGAAGCACCCTGATGGAACAAGTCTGTTAAAAACTCTAATATTTTATTCAAAGGAGCTATAACAGGATCCACCTGCTGTGTATTCGCCCAGAATACAAATCGCTTCCATTTACTAGTATATGTTTTAGTAGTGGAAACTTTATGAGAAGCCACTAATATATTCTGAACTGCAGGCGAAAGAAGATCAGACCTGGCTAAGTTGGGAATTGGAGCAGCCAAGCTGCTAGATGGAGGGACAAAAGCGCGGGGTGAGGAGCCCCTGACGAGTGAGTCAATAGATCTGGCTCTGGGTCCAGGATCCAGGGTCCCCGAATACAGTGTGTCATCAGAAAGGGGAACCAAATTTGACGAGGCCAGAATGGGGCAATGAGGATTATTGTCCTGTGTAGGTTTCTGGCTTTCTGGAGAAACTTTGATATCAGGGGGAAGGGAGGAAATGCGTACAGGAGTCCCGGGGGCCAATCGTGAATCAGTGCGTCCCTGGGGACTTCCCCTGGAGGGGGTAATAGGGCAAAGTAGCTCCTGCATTTGGCGTTCATTGGAGACGCAAACAGATCGCAGGACGGCTGGCCCCACGTGCGAAAAATCTTTTTCGCAACTGACTGTTTTAGGGACCACTCGTGCGGTAACAGAATTGCTCTGCTCAGCCTGTCGGCTATGACGTTGGATGACCCCGGGATGTGCGTTGCTATCAGAAAGTGACCCGTGGACTCCGCCCATTGCCAGATTCTCATGGCCTCTCTGCATAGCTGATAGGACTTGGTTCCCCCTTGCTTGTTTATGTACCAGACTACCGACATGTTGTCCGTCTGAACTGCAATAGTTCCCAGAGGAAGAAGGGGAGCAAAGTGTTGCAACGCTAGAAACACTGCCCTCAACTCCAGAACATTGATGTGCAGATTGTACTCTAAATTGGTCCATTCGCCTTGGGACTGTCTGTCCCTGAAAGATGCCCCCCCACCCTATCAGGGAAGTGTCCGTGGTCACCGTAACTGTAGGCGTGGGTAGCACAAATGGTCTCCCCTTGGAAAGGTTGCACGTTTGGAGCCACCAGCTTAGGTGTGTTTTGCATGTGTTCGTTATGAGAATCTCGTGTGTTAGAGGTAGTTGTTGGAACGACCATTGTGCAAACAGTAGCCATTGTAGGACTCTCATGTGGAGTCTTCCCAAGGGTATTGCAATAAGAGAAGCTGACATGAGTCCCAAAACCTTCAGTACCAGTTTTGCTGGGGATTTCCTGGACAAGAGGAGAAGACGTATGTGAGTCTGAAGTGAAAGTATCTTTTCTGAAGGAAGTCTTAGAATTAACTGATGTGTATTTAATTCCGCTCCTATGAATAAGATATTTTGTGATGGCTGTAGTAAGGATTTTCCGAAGTTTACGGAAATCCCTAGGTGAATACACAGTTGAAGAGTATAGTCTCTGGCCTGTACTAGTTGACGCTGGGTGGTGGCAGAGAGGAGCCAGTCGTCCAGATACGGAAACACATGGAATCCTTGGCGTCTCAAGTGAGAAGCTACCACTGCCATGCATTTGGTGAAGACCCTGGGGGCTGAGGTCAGACCAAAGGGCAGGGCTCGAAATTGAAAGTGACTGGCACCCAGCCGGAAGCGCAAATGATCTCTGGATGCCCTGGCCATTTTGATGTGGTAGTATGCATCCTTCAGATCTATTGAGCACATCCAGTCGTCCTTCTGTAAGAATGGAAGGATCGATTGAAGCGTGACCATTGAACTTTTCTTTCTTGACGAAGGTATTGTGGTCGCTTAGGTCCTGTATGGGCTTCCAGTCCCCTTTTTTCTTTGGAACTAAAAGAACCTTGAGTAAGTCCCGAATCCTTTCTGGTCCGCTGGGACTGGTTGGATGACTCTTTTTCTAGCAGCTTTGAAATTTCTATAGCTGCTGGCTCTCGCAGATGGGGCGGTACATCTGGGAGTCTTTTCTTTGGAATGGGATGGGATAGAAAAGGTATATTGTAACCTCTGGTAACCACGCTTTTTACCCACTTGTCTGTAGTTATGTTTTGCCAGGCCTGAGGGTATAAAGCTAAGCGACCCCCGACTGCCTCCAGAGCAGGACAGTCGGGCCTCCTCTCAGGAGTGCTGGAAAGGTTTACCAGGGAGTGTATCCCTGTCACCTTGATTCTGCGGACCCCCTCTGCCGCCAGGGCGGCGTCTTCCACCTCTGCCCCCTCCTCTGCCTCTAGAAGGGGCATCACCCTGTGTGTCTGGGAAAGATCTTTGGGGTTTTCGAAACCACATTTTTCCACCATGTTGCCCTTTGGGGTACGGTCTGGTTGGGGTGGAAAAACAGACTCCGACAGCAGACAGAGTCTTTCCCTCCTGCTCACACTGGGTAAGGGTCTCCTTTACTTTGGGGCCAAAGAGAGTGGCACCGTCAAATGGGGCGTTAGTAAAGGAAGACTTGAAGGCTTCCGCAAATGAACATAAGCGCATCCAGGATTGTCTGCGAAGAGCAATCGCTGAAGCTGCTGCCCTACTCGAACCTTCGGCTGCATAAGAGATTAGCCTCATGGACGAGTTCACAATGGATGTAAGGGTATTAAGTTGTGCTGTCACTTTCTCTGAGACAGCAGCATCCATAGTACCCTGGAGGGTATCTCCCAACTCTTTGACTAGATCCCTCTGTAGTCGTGTAAAGTGGGTCAAATAGTTCAGGGATCGCATGGAAAAAGCCGCTGAACTAAAAATGCGCTTCCCATACCTGTCCATAGTCCTAGAATCTTTATTAGGGGGATGGACAGATGAGGAAGATTCCGACATCTCCTTTTCGTGGCGCTGCCACCACCATAGCGTCCACTGGAACTCCTTTTGTTAAGTAAGTCTTGTCCTGGGGTGCAGTGATATACTTATTGGGTTTCCTTGGGACTGGTTCCACTGTGTCAGGAGCCTCCACGCCCTTCGAGCAATAAGTTCCATTAATTCATCGAAGGGCGGAGTGACCCAGGAGGAAGAAGGGCGAGCACCGAATGCCTTCAGCAAGACTGACTCATCCTCAGAAGGGGGGAGGGCCTGCCAGTCACCTCTCTGTTTCAGGATCTCCAATATGTCAGAAAGAGACATCTTCTGAAGGTGACTTAGGGGACCCTTCTGACTCATCTAAGTCAGTATCGGATGTCAAGGATTCTTGTGGAGAATCCAAGTGTCTCCTCTTACACAATCTTTTCCTAGCGACTTCTTCGTGGGGAGCATCCGAAGAAGCCTCCGAGCAAGAGGGGGCACCCTCCAGGGGTGGCTGAGACACTGGTGCTCGGCGCTTGGATGTGGCCGTGGGAGCAGAGGAGGATAACGGCCCTTTATGGGGAGGAGAGGTTGCTTCTACTGATGTGGTTGTCTGGGTAGACAACACCTTCCTCATCAGATCGAAGCACCGGGGCCCGAGTCGAAGAATCTCCCGGTTCGAAGAAATGGGAAGAATCCCGAAACAGGCAATCGAAGGCATCGACCCAGAGGACGGAGCCGAATCGATCCGCCGAGGCCCGAGGGAAGAGTCGGAACCGAACGTCGGTTCGACTCTCGCCCCGGAACCAAGGACATATCGTCGGCTCAGAGACTCCGGTACCGGGTCCGACGGAGTCGAGGTGAGAGGAACAGACCGAGAGAAGGACGGTTCTGGACCCGAGGGCTCCACAATCAGAAGATCAACCTCTTCCGGCTCCAAAGACTCGACCGGTCTCGGAGGAGGAATGGATGGAGACAATGGGAGGCCTTCAAGTTTCGACACCAACTGGGTGGAAACTGAAATAAGTTTGGATAGGGCCGAATGCTCCAATAACTTCTGCACCACACGATCCACATCGACATCCGAGAGCTTAGAAGAAGAACGGGTCGAAGGAACCGAAGACGGAGCCGACCTCAATAAAGTCGAGGGAGGGAGCTCCATCACCGGTTCCAAGACTCGAGGCTCAGGAACCGACACCAGTTGAACACTCGGCCCCGAAGTCTGTGGAACCGGTGATCTAACTTTACTCGAAGAGCTCGGAGCCGATGACTTGGGCTCCGACGTCTTCGATTCCTTCGAGGATTTGGATGCCTGATCTGAAGCATCCAGAGCCTCCTGAAAGGAAGGTTTTAATAACCCTCTGTCCACGAGTTTCCTGCGTCTATCTGTCATGACCCTCCCACTAAAAGAGTGACAAATTGAACAGTCCTCTTGTAAGTGGAGAG
Organism: Protopterus annectens; assembly: GCF_019279795.1. NCBI lineage: Eukaryota > Metazoa > Chordata > Ceratodontiformes > Protopteridae > Protopterus > Protopterus annectens. The sequence continues at coordinate 475,240,120 of NC_056737.1, read as the reverse complement.
GGCCAAGGCAGTAGACACAGGAACTATGGTTGTCAGTAACTGACATTTTTTGGCCACACTGACAACGCTTAAAGCCTGATTTAATTTTCTCAGACATTTTCCAGGAAAGAGAAAAGTCAAGTCCAGTACAAGAGTCAAGTCCAATAGAAAAACGTCAAATCCGATGTATATGTCAGTCCGGTGTCAAATTTAAGTAGGGGTGGTAGGCCCCGAAAAACTCTAACCAGTTAAATAAACTTAACGGTACCGAGAAATTCTACCTACACACACACATACACTAAGTATACCAAAAGGTACTATTAGAATAAACTTTTCCTAAAATATAACAAAAATAAAGTTATATCTTATCTCAAGATGCTCGAGCTAGCTCCCAGCGATGCGAACGCAGCAGCGGCAAACTAGATCTGAGGTAAAGGCAGAGGGGGATTGTGGGTATTAGATTGTCTCGAGCTTCTTCTCGGTGCAGAGCTTGCAAGCGGCCGACACGGAGCCGAGGATCGGCTCCGAACCCATGTGTAAGAACAAACGGTGAGATTGAACACTATCACATTTCCCCTTCCCACTGTGTCAGGAGGTTTGGAATACGAGGAAGAAGCCATGGAGACAGCGAGGACAGGCTGCACAGCAAGGAGTACAAGTGATGACGGGGCCAGTCTGGAGATGTAAGAATGGTTCTTGGTTTTTCCTCCCTTATTTTCAGCAGTACCCTGGGGATGAGAGGTAGGGGAGGAAAGGCACAGACCGATAGAGTGACCCAGGGGAAGGATAGGGCATCCACTAACCAAGCCATGCAGTGATGCTCCCTGGTGCAGAATTTTATGAGCTAATGGTTGGTGTGGGAGGCAAAGAGGTCGACTTTCGGGGTTCCCCATTTCTGAGTTATTAGGGTAAAGGTACGTCTGTTGAGTTACCACTTGTGTGGGTCCAGAAGGTTTCTGCTTAATTGGCCTGCCAGAGACTTGAGAGAGCATGGTAGGAACTGTGCTAACATGTGTGGTTGCATGGAAGAGGCTGAGAGCCAAAGGGTCTGCATAGAGAGTAGAAGAGAGTCCCTTCCTACTTGTTGATGTACATCACAGTGGTGTTGTCTGTTTTGATCAGGAGAACCCCTAGAGAGAGAAGTGGTTTGAAAGCTATCAAGGCATGCTGCACAACCATCATCTTTTTGACTGATGTGCAGAGGGTCTTCCTGAGGGCTCAACTGGCCCTGTATGCACCTGCCATCCTGGTGTGCACACCAAGCGTAGTCTGATGAGTCTGTGGTAAGGGTCTGGGCGTCGGGGAGGGTGGGGAGAAGGGCAGTCCCTTGTTGTGGGAGCATGCTGTTGCCCACCAAAGACGCTCCTTTCTGAGGCAAGGAATTACAGGTAGAAGAGTTTCCACGTCTTTATAGAGTGTTGACACCAACTGTTTAGTTACCATTGAAGTTTCCTCATGTGCAGTCTGGAACATGGAATGAGTAAGTATGCAAGATGCCATGAACCCCAGAGCTTGCAGGATCTTCCTTGCAGATAGCTGGGGCCTGGTGGCTAGTTGAGAGAAATAGGTTGTCAGGAAAATTTGTTTCTCTGGTGTAAGGAATGCCATCTGGGATGCTGTGTCCAGACTTGCTCCCAGGAAGATTATCCATTGGGTGGGCAACTATTTGGATTTCTTTTCGTTGATTGTGTATCCTAGGGAGGTTACTAGTGTCTTTACAAAGGCCAGGTGTTTGAGCAGCTTTTCCTGGCTGTCCGCCTGAATAAGGGAATCATCTAAGTATAGGTAAATTTGAATATTTCTTTGTCTGCAAAATGCAATGGCTGGAGCCAGACATTTTGTAAAAACTTTGGGAGCAGTAGATAAGCCAAAGTGTTGAGATTCTGCTTTGAAGCGGAGATATTTCCTGCATGATTCCCTGATAGAAAAGTGGAGGTAGGCCTCTTTTAGATCTAGGGTGGCTAGCCAAGCATCCATGGATAGCATGGGTCGCAGTTGCTGGAGGGTGAGCATTTTTAATTTTGGAATCGCCAGGAAGGTGTTTAAAACTGATAGAGGATGGAGCACCAGGTGCCCTCTTTTCTGGGCACCAGAAAAAGTCTGGAGTAGAAGCCTTGTCCTATCTGTTCTGCAGGAACGTGCTCTACTGCTCTCATAGAGAAAAGGGAAAGGATTTGCTTTTGAGCCTCTGCCCACTGATTTGGTGGCAGATCTGGAAACCCTTTTGGGGTTGGAAGGGTATGGAAGGAAAATTTGTATCCGTGAGACACAATGTTCAGACCCCATTTGTCCTTAGTTATGGTGGTCCAGGTGCTTGAGTGAAAAGAGAGTTTTCCTCCTATAGGTAAGTGAAGGTGGACAGAGGAGGGAGGAGGAGTTGAGTCACTGTGAGTTCTTACCATAAGGGGGTGTCTTAGAACTCCCTGGTTTTGAAGTAGAGGTAGTTCACTGCTTAGATCTCTGCATTCCCTGGGGCTGCTGTCTGGGTGGTCTGTTTCCATGGAGCCTTGACTGGGCTGGTTTACTCGGAACAGGCAAGGACCAGTGCTTGGAAGGACAATGCCTGCTGAACCTAGGTGGCTGGACTTGTAAGAAATCCTTAACTGTTTGCATAGATTTTGCTTTTTCTTCCATCTCTTTAAGACCTCTTCTGCCTTAGTGCCAAATAAGTTATCTTTGTGCAAGGGGGCATCCAATAATTTAGATTTGACATGGTCTAACAGGGGTTGTTCCTTAAGCCATGCATGTCTTCTAATAACAGATGATTGACTGCTGCCCTGCAAGAAGCGTCTAGGGCATCCAAACCACAATGCAAAGTGTGTTTAGTTACTTGGCTTGCATAATCCATTAAGTCTTGTAAATCTTTAGATTTTGTCCAAGCAGAAAGGGAAGACATTTTTTGTTAAAGGAGTTCTAGGGTATGTTGCTGAAATTTCAACATATGGAACTGACAATTTAGTGCCGTGATAGCAAGAGTAGCTGAAGTGAATACTTTTTTACCCCATTTGTCCAATGCTCAGGAATTACTGTCTGAGGGGGTGGGATTCTTAGCACAGGTTGCTTTAATCCCTTTTGGCCCTTGAGAAATGACCTCAGGGTCAGCTGCAGGATATTTGCATGAGTCAGGAACTCTATAGTACCGGTCTGGTTTTCTGGGAGCAGGAGGTATGGCATCAGGAGTCTAGCTGGATTCAAGGAAATCATCCTCCACAACATCCAGGACTGGGGGATTGGCCAAGGGTCTGTGTTGTGGAAGATCTAAGAACTCCCATAGTCTCTTTTTAGACTGTGGGTAGTCCTCACTCTCCCACTGGAAATGCTCCCTTACAGTATGCAGGGTTTGCCCATAGGAAAAATCCTCTGGGGAGAGGCTGAAGAAATGGAGTCCTCTGCATCAGAATCTTCATAAGTGGAGAGGGGTTGCATGTCTTCATAGTCAGATGCATCAGATTCATCTGACTCTTGTTCAGACAAAACTACACGGGACAGATCTCTTTTCCTTTATGAGGGGTAAGCTTGGCTTCCCCTGATCAGCATGATAAGGTCTTCTGCCATTTTAAGTATTTGAGACTTAGGCAAGGTAGCACGTGCCTGAGAGAGGGTCGTCCGGTTTCTTGGGTGTGGTTCAAACCCTGGGCCTAAGAAACTTGGTCGTTTTTGAAAGAACAGAAGTCGCGAAAGAAGACGTCTGTTTGGTTCATAGGTAGGTACTAGGCTATCGGCCCTGGGGCTTATACAAGCCCAGCCAAAAAGGTTCCCTGACTTTTGCCACCCAAGAAAATTATTTTCCTGTGCCACTGTCGAGCAGAACCACAAAGGTGATCCCCGGGGTAAATTTCCCATTTCACATCCAACCATCAAGATTTTTTTTTTTTTTGAAGAGTGCTAATGAGGAGCTTTGTTTGCTATAGATAGGTAGTTTATTCCAGAGTATGGGAAGTCTCTGGGACAGGAATCTATCCCTTCGGCATGTTCTGTTTATTGTGGTGACAAAGTTTAGGTCCCTAGAGCGTGTAGCCCGGAGGGATTGGGATTTAAGTGGAGCATATCCAACAGCTCTGCGTTTGACATAGCTTTGTATGTTAGGCAGAGATCACCTCTGAGTAGGCGATATGCGATGGAGTAAAGCTGGAGTTTTTTGAGACGGTCTGCGTAGGGCATCTGTTTGAGGCCGGTAATCCTCTTTGTGAGCTATTTCTGCGGCCTTTCCAGTTGTTGATGTCTTGTGAGGTACATACCAAAAGGGGCGCATTGTACTCTATAATGAGTCTGAGTGATGAGTAGAGGAGAATAATAACCTCTTTTTTTCTGGATGAGAAACCTTTTGTGATAAGGTGTGCCACATAAAAGAATTTCCTGACTACTGTGGCGATGTGATTATCAAAGGAAAGACTACTGTCCACCTGTGTCCAAAAGGTCTCTTATCACACTTTCGGTGTTAAGTATACTACCGCCTATGTTGTAGTTTATGGGTACAGAGTTTTTAGTAAAAGGGGATGACAATGCATTTTTGGCACTGGACTTGAGGCCATGGCTTTGACACCAGGTATCTGTCTCAGTGAGGCCCTTTTGTAGGATGTGCACATCTTTAGGAGTTTCGATTATGGCTCCTAGTTTGCAGTCATATATGAACTTCGTTAGCCAAAGACCTTCTGTGTTAGCCTGTACTTCAGAGAAGTAGATAGCAAACAGGAGAGGACCCAGGACTGAACCCTGTGATACTCCACTTGTCACTGGTCTAAAGTCGGATTTGGAGTCTGCTACTTTCACAGTGTGGGTTCTGTCAGTGAACCAGCTGGCAACCCATCTTGTGACATAGGGATTTATACCTAGTTTAGTGAGTTTATCTATAATTCCAGAGTGGGGGATGGTGTCGAAAGCCTTGGCAAGATCTAGATAGGCTGTGTGAACCACCTTACCCTCATCTACGGCTTTGGTGACTGCTTCAAAGAAGTCTATCAGGTTTAGCTGATATGATCTGCCTTTTACAAACCCGAACTGGGTGAGATCCAGAGTTTGGACATTACCAAGTCTTTGTTTATAAGTTCCATGATGATACATACGTTCAATGGCCTTGCAGACCAGGCTCATCAGGCTAATGGGGTGGTAGTTCCCAGGGTCCATGGTGGCTCCCCCCTTGTGGAATGGGATAACCGTCGCTGTGCGCCATTCAGCAGGCAAAAAGCCGGAGGTGAAGCTATGATTGAACATGGTACTTAACTGGGGTGCCAGTTCATTCTGTAGTTCATGTAGAACGCAGCCTAGGCTGTTGTCTGGTCCCATGGATGCTGTGTTCTTGGCTTTGGAGAGTGTGGTTTTTACCTGTGCAGCCGTGATTACAGGAACTTTGCATTCTTCTGGTATAGACACGGGCCCTTTAGGTGGTGAGAGGGGGGGTAAAGTTAGCACTGAACCTATCTGCCAGGATGTTGGCAATATCACTTGGGTCTGTATATTTAGTGCCATTGTGCTGTAACTCAGAACAGATCTGAGTGTTGCCATTGAGATTCTTGACATAGCTGTAGAATGCTTTGTGGCTGTCTTTAGAATCGGTGGCGATTTTGTTTTCGCAACTAGCTTTGGAGGATTTTATTAGAGATCGCAGCTTCTTACTGAGGCGGACCAGGAAAGCTAGTCCATTCATGGGATTTTACTCTCTTTTGCAACAGTTTCTTCCTTCTGTTGTACAGTTTGTTTATGGCAGGGGACCACCAGATTGGCTTCCTTTTTTTGGAGGATAGCATCTTGGTTCTGTTTGGGATAGCACGATCCATGCACTTGTGTAAGTGCTTATAAAGTGCAATTGTGTAGGATTCGGTAGTCGTAACTGTATTGTCCATCTGCATGGGTGTCGTGAAGTTCACCACTTTTGTCTTAAGAAGCATGAAGGTGGCTTTGGACAAATTTTTTACCATGGTTTCCTTAATTGGGGGGGGGGGGGGTGGAGGCAGGATGTGGATATCTAGGGTAGCTTATGGTCGGATCGGACCAATGAGGCATTGACTTCAGGTGTGAAACACCGGTCACTCATGTTGGTAATGACTAGATCGAGGATACTGTTGCCCCTGGTGGAGGGTGTGGATAAGTTGATCCAGGGCATTGGAGTTTATGAATTCCAGAAAGCGTTGAGCGAAGGAGTTGGTACAAGAGTAGTTTTCCCAGTTAATGGTGGGGTAGTTGAAATCGCCCATTATTAGGGTGTTTGGTTGAACCCTAATATTTTCCAGCAAATGAAGAAAAGAGGAGTGGGAATCCTGGGGCATGGTGGGAGATCTGTAGCAAGCTACAATTTGGATTGCAGTTTTGCCCATAGTTAGTTGCACTTGGATAACCTCGGCTACATTATGCTAAGCAACTAGCCTGGAGGTGTGGATATTCTTAATGAATATGGACACACCTCCGCCTTTGGTGGTTTGTGTCAAGATTCAGTAGTGAGAAGGACTTCCTCAGAATCCCATGCCTGCTCAGCGGCTCCAGACCCATCCAAGTTAGAGACGACCGCAGAATCCTTCAAAGAGTTTTGCAGCATACCAGACTCCGAAAGGGTCTCGGTAGCAGCCTGCGAATAAACAGAAGTAGGCATCAGGGGCTGCGAAAGCACCTCACTGAGTACAGGAGAGCTGACGGCTAGCTTAACGGAAGCGTCGTCGGTAGGTTTGGACCTGTGTGGTCTGTCTCTGTCTTTAACTTTACGTTTTTTCAAAAGATTTGCTGTTGAATGGCTTACCAAAGTCATATCGGAATTCGAAGACTGTAAACGAAAATATCTGGCTACAATGAGGGCCCGACGACAGATAGTTCTAGCACTGAACAAAGCACAGAAGGGACAAAGGAGGATATCATGGTCTGGGCCTAAACAAGTGAAGCAGTAAGAGTGGAAGTCCCAGTGTGGTATTTGCTTTCCACAGGCGAGACAATTGTTAACTTTTTCTGACATCGGTTAGTGCAAGAAAAAAGGATCCCCAACAGGGTACTTAACTTTAGAAGACTTCAATTCAGTGACGAAACCTCAGGTAGCGGCCGACCGGCACTCGTGTGAACTGCTTCATGCTCCACAGCAAGAAAGACTGATGTAATGGCGTCGGCTGCCTTACTTTATACTACTAACAACCTGACATCAGTCCTCAAGTGACAGCAACCGACACAGAAATACGAAATACTAAACTTCTGGCATTTGACCCGGCAGAGGTCTACCCTGGCAGGGATAACCCAAATGTGATGACTGCAACAGTGAAACACGAAGAACATCAAATGTAGATTTGACAGAATGGGCCTAGGAAGCCAGGGGAATACTAAAGCACACTGTAAACAAATCAACGAAATATAGTCAGTAATCTAAAGACCAAGATTACATATAGGACTGCTTAACCCAAGTAATTAGAAGGCAGAAAGAAACTGATGTACAGATTTTCTGCTCTGCCAGCCCCAGAAATGAAAATAAATATACAACAGACAATCCAGAATCGATGATAAATATTGTCTAAAGAGTACGTAGAGTCTTACTTTCCACTAGGAAAGGAAGTTCTCCTGGAAAAGGGAGACGAAAGGCCGTTGGTTTGAAAGATTGGGCTTTGGGAGGACCAGACCATGGCAAATGGCTTAATGAATAAATAATAGAAATATATGTAATCCATTCATGTAATGCGACTAGACCCCACTCAACCTACGCAAAAAGATGAAAGGAGATAAATAGTGATCCGACTCTCCAGACCTTTTTTTTTCATTCAGTTTATAAACAGAGAAAAATTATCCTTCTCCTGAAGGAGGGGGAAGAAAGATGCTGAGAGAGGACAAATGTTCAAGAAAGAAACCCAAGTTGGTAAAATATTGATTATTTATCTATTCATCTAGTTAGTTATTCGACATTACTATAGCCGGATAGACCGCCTGGGTGAACCAAGCCCATTTTATCAGAAGCTTGGGAAGAAAACACAACAAGGCATGCAAGTAACATTGCAAACAGTTAAGACAGATGCTCTGAATCTGCTGGCTAAAGTAACAAAAGAGGGATGCAAGCCTGCATTTTCCTATGAAAGGGTGAAACCATAAGGTTAGGTTTAGGCATGGAGATCAGGATGTTAGATCCCCTAAGAAAGACAGAAGAAATCCCGACAGGGAGTAGAATCCATGGAGGATACCCTAGAAGAGGCCCAAAATAGAGAAGGGAGAAATCACACCAAACAAATCCAGAAGATACAAATGAGAAGATACAGTTATACAACTTGCTAGCTTGAAAACACTGCGGGATCAATAGTAGATACGTAGAAGCATGAGAGAGCCCCAAGGGCCAAGAGTAAAAAAACAGGCATCCCTTGGAGTTAACCCCCAAAGAAAGAATTAGAAAAGGGGGTATCTGCTGTATTTGTAGTTACAATTAAGGAGAAGGATGTGATAAGGTTTAGTCCCCACAACTCAAAAATCAGGTTGACAAGTGATGGAGGGACCACTTATGGGAAATCAGACTAGAACTGATGTAGTCTGACAGAGCTGTTGATATCCACAGTAGGAGTGCTGCAGTTAGAAAGCGGTTTACAGAAATTGGCCATTGTCCCACCTTCATGGCTTCTCTGTTCATTGAATACTAAAATACTGACATATCACCAGAATGCACTGCAATAAACGTCAGAGGGAGGATCCCGAAACACTTGCAATACCAAAAAGGGATAGCTCTCATAACCAGGACGTTGCATGACACCTACGTTGCATGACACCTCGTCCCCAGGGAAGATTACGTGCTTTATAAAATATGTTGCATCATCTGTCCCATCGCTCCACGTGGGGAACCGCAATGTAGTTATGTAGTCTCTATGTAGTCTCAGTTTAATCTCTGGGTATAATGCCCGGTCCCAAGGAGAGAAGGGTAGAGGAACACAGTCTAGAAATGGGCTGTTTCACTGGATCCACCAACAAAGACCATAAGAGAAAAGTGATTTTATAGAAACAGATTGGGACTAAAAGGGTAATTGTACACAAGCATGCAGAATTAACATTGCTGGCTAGGAATGGGGGCAACAGGGATTTCTGCCTTTTGATAATAATGTGATGTAGTGGTGTATCAGGATGCTATCTGGTTTGTAACGTACAACTGAGAACCTATGAATTTCAATGTCATATAGGCAATAGATTCGACCTGCCAGATTTATAGCAATGGTCAGGGGTCTGGGACCTTAAATCAGGTAATACGCAGTTAGTAATGGCTAGTACCAGGTTCAAGTATTAAGAGAGGAGTCATTCAGAGACAGAAGACACCTGGGATTCTCCAAACTCCACATAAGCAGCCACTACTGACCAGTGTAAGTAGAAAAAACATAGCAGGAGTGGAGTGAAGTCTAAAAGGTAGAACTCTGAACTGGAAGTGACCAGCTCTCAGCTAAAAATGCCAAAGTCTCCTGGAGCACCTGTTTAGTTTGATATAACAGTATATGCTCCGAAATGTTTAGAAGCACATCCAATCGTCTTTACCCAGAATGGCAGGATGGAATGGGTCATGACCATCCGTAACTATTACCTCATATGCTTGGAGAAAAGAGGTTCCAATACAGAACTCAGTGCAGGATTATGTAAGAGGAATGACTAAGATGAGCAGAGAAGAAGGGGTTAATCACATCTCTCTATTGTGAGACATGTCGTTACTGTAAGCTCCAGTGGGGGGCGCTAAGGAGTGAGAAATTTAGACTTCATGGTGAAACCATGCAGGGTTTTGAGGAACAGGACCGGACATTATACCCAGAGATTAAACTGAACACTGGGATACTGGAAGGAACCAGACTCAGGGAACATTAACATGGAGCTGTGACAGAGCAGACATGGAGAACTCCAGGCCTGCTGAAGACCCCCACATATAAGAAAAGGAAACAGA